>NW_019416276.1:1184071-1196275 GCF_000390285.2 Anoplophora glabripennis | reverse complement strand
AGTAAAATTATCTTCAAAATGGGCACTTTTCTTGTTTTTTTGCAATAACTTTTTTGTTTATTAACCGATTTTAATTTAACAAGTCTCATTTTGTAGATAATTTTACTCCCTACAAGCTGTCTGTGAGTCACTTTTCGCTAAAATTGATGGTTTTCCCTGCAAAGTGAAAAAACTGTTTTCCTCACTTATTTGTTTAAATAGAAAAGTTAGCTAATAAAAGTTTTTGATTCACGAGGTGAGAGATGTCTTGAATTATGTTCCTTTAGACAATTTTACAATATTCTCGCGGATAGGACTTTTTCGAGTTTCTCTTTTATTTTCGCTAATTTTTCTGATGTTGTGCATTACGCAATTTGATGTATAGTTTTTTTACAAAATTTATTTGCTCATTTTTAAAGTTAGAATTCCTCATGGATGCCCCAGTACTTGAAAATTATTAAATTCATAAAAAAATACACATGCTTTTTATAAAGGCTTTAATTAATTTCTTTATTAACGAGAGAACAATTTCCGAGCAAGCAGGGGTCTTTAGAAATCTACTTCCATCCAAATATTTTTTGACGAAATTGACGCCTTCAAACGGTCCATTGTACGCCTTTATTAATTAAATTTCATTGTTTACAAATCCCGAGTTCTCATAAAGGCGTACTCAGCTAATTGCATGTAACCAGTATTTACTAGACTCCGTTCCGCGAGTGTGCACTTCCATGCATTAACTGAGATCCGCTGCAGTTGTGACGCTGCAGTAAATTCAGGACGGGGCAAAAGTAAGTGTTCCTTTCATCCTCCTAATATTTGCGATCTCCGGGTAATTATCGCTCGACGTAAATCCTCAACCGTATCTCGTAAATCTCCTAACAGGTTGGGTAACAGGTGGTGCTTCGTAAACAAAAATAGTTTTGCGACGCAAACGAAAGTTTCGAACGTCAAAAAATGTGATTTACGGCTCAACACTTGCGGTTACAGTTGCAGTTTCCGTGACCATTTGGTCGCAACTGTTCTAATTTCGTTTTTGTAGTTAGTTTGCTTCTTTCGTTGCATTTCCAATGGCTTAGATTTTTAAGAATGTTCTGAGCAAGAGAATTATTCCTTATTTTTTGGAAGCATTTTCAAGTTAGTTAACAGAATTATGATTTGCAGAAAGTGATCAATGATCCTCTCCAAAAAGATCAATGATGATGAAAAATGTTGTAACCTGAGGGATTATTTCTTTATTTATCTATATATCGTTATGACCAGTATCATAACGAGACTGGATTTCAAAAAGGTTTACTATTCAATTCTCGAAAGGGAGTTTATAATTATCATTATACTTTAATTAATACGTGGGAACTTAGAAATGTTATACGTTCAGAGAATGAATACCAGACACTTACCGTATGTCGCTCATGTGCAAGGTAATCCAGTGGTTGGTTATACAGGGTGACACTTAAGTTGGAAGAACAAGAAAACACCAAAACTTTCCAGGAAGAGTTTTAATAACAATAAAAACAAAACAAACAAACAAGCAAACTACACAACGGCTCGAAAAACATTATTAATTACTTTTATTGAAACGCGACAGCGTACCGAGATTCAGGGAATGAGCGATCCATAACAAAATTTGGAATGACTTCATCCATTATTAAATTAACCCGCGACTCTAAAACTAAGTAGACTGCTCAATGCGAAACCCAAGGTAGAACTGCCTTTTTCACACGCCCATTTCTTGGGTCCAGACGTTTCTGTTCTTATCTTACTCGCGGGAACCCTGAATATCGGGACGCTTTGGCATAACTATGCCATGTTAATGATTACCTAATTGACTGGACTTACATTTATGTAAATAATTATGTGACTAACAGAACTTACAAGTAACCCTAGCCTTCCTCTAGAGACTCCGTGTAGCAATACGGGACGGATTAGTCAATCTCATTTAATATATTCTTAATAGCTTGGAAAATCCTCCTAAAAACCAGCTATTTGATCTATTATTCTTTTCCAATTATTATCAATTTAACAACTTATTTAAATATCTTGGAATTCTTACGTGTTATTTTGAATGCATTTCGCGCGTTATTAGAAATATCGATTTTTCTCTTTATACCAGACGCTCAACACATGGCTCCTACAGTCTAAGTGAACTTGTTAAAAAATATTGCTAAATTTCTCCGAAGGATGGCCTATGCCTTCATTATTGAGTGACCCCACCCCATTCAATGGTTGTCGTGCGTTGTCTTTGTCTATTCCCATCGTCATTATTAGGTCATCTCGTGGCGTAGTATACGACGTGTAGTGCTGGACAAATGTCCGTTAATCCGGTTATTTTTGAGAAAATTATGTTTAAATGCAGTGGTTTGATTACAATAACACAGACACACACAAAAAAGTTGTCTGTACTTTTCACGCGACCTATGTCATCCGTAGTATTTTTGCTCCTGATCACGAATCCGGTGTCAGAATTGAGCCATCACATCACATGAATTTCCTAACCTCAAAAAACAGGTTAAAAATAGCAAAAATTGAGGAAAAAGTGTTGGCAAAAATACAATTTTTTTTCTATTTTCTATTGTTTATTTATATGGCTAAGACTCTGAAAGCCCCTATGTACCAAATTTGGCGCGAATCTGTTATTTTTTGAAAATTCGTGATATCTAACCTTAATTGACCCGTTTTTTTGAGGTTAGAAAAAGAACCATCAATTCTGACACCGGATTCGTGATCAGGAGCAAAAATACTACGGATAACATATTGTCGCGTGAAAAGTACAGACAACTTTTTTTTTGTGTGGCTGTCTAATTGAAAACAATAATATATTGAATCTCGATTAATATTTGGTTAAATAAACGGATAGTTAAATTGTTACATATACTTACGTATCTGTAACGTACGATATAGATTATTCTCTATCTATTCGTCCATCAGTGAACCAATTCCTTTAATCGAGACCTAAAATACTATCTCTAACACAGATCTGTGTAGAAACCACTGTGGCAGTTTAGTAGTCTATGACTTCAATACAATTATATTCAAATTAAAATTTAAAGAATATAAATGGTGCAAAACCACTCCAGATATTAATGAAGGGGCCCCTTTTTTAGTTTTAATATTTTGAAGTTTGAAAGTTTGCGGCAATCTTAAGATTTCAACCCTGATTCTTGAACAACAATCAGGATTCACAACAAATCTCTGTTCTTTACATCTATAGGACAGTAGAGGCAGAAAAAACCTCTATGAACGGAAAGTACAGACAAAAGGAACATAATTTCATCTAAGGTCGAAAAACTCATCCGCAAACCCTTAGTTGATCTTTAAAATATTCTGCTTCCACCTTTTCATATAAAACTCGGTCTCATTAAACAGTTCGTTAAAACTTTGGACAAAGATGGCGTTTCTTTTGGATATTTAGGAGAGAAGTTTCCATAAATTATTGACGCTAAACTGAAATAAGGTATTTTCGATGGTTCTCAAATCCGTACCGTGTTCAAGGACGCAAAATTTATCACAAAAATGAATGATACTGAAAGAGCAGTATGGCTAAGTTTGAAGAAAGTCGCCAGGAATTTCCTGGGGAATCAGAATAGTGAGGCTTACCAGAATTTAGTTGAGGAATTGTTGGAAAATTTCAAACAGTTGGGTTGTCTTATAGGCAAGTTGAAATTGTATTTCCTAGACTTTAAAATAGTTTCTTACAAAAGGAAAAAGGGGTAAAAAACATCATTTCTCATCTGGAAACGGTGTTCACATCTACGAATACCCTCATCTCCCTGAGGACATCAAATGGCTGAAGTTCTGTTATGTTCTGTTCTATGAAGAAGTAGTTACCCAGATTTTAGGGTTGTTTTGCACCACATAAAAATACTGAAGGGTGATAAAGTGGTTCCGATTTCGGATTCGGTTTCAGCAGGTCAAAATACATACAGATATGTATTATCTTTTTACAATTGTTCCAAATGCTATATCCTCTAGAGTGGGATTTCCCGTATTTAAGAGTGGTTTTTGATGGAACAATTTTGCATTCGGTTTCTACAATTGTACCTAATACCTTTTTGACATCTTGCTTCGTTTTCGAGCGAAAAATTAATATCCTTTCATATGCACATTCTTAAGGGAAGTAGAAAACAAAAATAGAAATGCAATGTTTCAGTTATTTACTATTCAACTTTAACAATACATTTGAAGGAAAAACAATGTAACAAACTGAGAAACAATAACTCACTAAATAATATTTTTTTAAATAATTAATTTTAACAGAAACATAAGAAAAAATATTTAATAAACAGCAATGATATGAAAAATACTTTACATACACAGGCGTTACAACAGTTGTTGAAAATGTGCACCTTCAACTCTAACACAGGCATCTATCCTACGACACATTGATTGGCGAACCCGTTCAAATATTCCGGCTGTGTGTCTAATTGTTTCACAGGATGCGACAATGCGGTTTCTTAATTCGTCTATGGAGTCGTATAAACCAAATGTTTGAGGTGACCCCAAAGGAATAAATCCAACGGATTTAAGTCAGGAGACCTCGGGGGCCAGGATTGAGTGCCTCCTCGACCTATCCAGCGATTTAGGTAGATATTATTCAATTCACGTGCAGCTGAACTGAAATAGGGTGGAAAACCATCGTGCATAAAATACATATGCAACCTTAATGGCAATGGGATGTCTTCCAAAAGTACGGGCAATTCATCCTCAAGAAAACGGCGATAAACATCTCCAGTAAGCCTCGATGGTAAAAAAATGGGCCTATTAAGTGGTCTCCCACAATTCCGACACATACATTAAGTAAAAACTGGTGTTGATGACGGTCTTCTAATATTGCATTTGGGTTCTCGTCCGTCCATACATGATTATTATGGAAGTTTATTATGGCTTTTCTAGAAAAATTCGCCTCATCCGTGAATAGTACTTCTGCTAAAAATTGAGGATTTTCCCCAATTTTTTGTCGTATCCATCGACATAAATCTAATCTTAACGGAAAATCAGTCGGTAAAAGTGCCTGAACCCATTGGATGGTATAAGGGTATAGAATATTATTTTTTAAAATCCTGAAAATTGTAGAACGACTCGCATTTAAGTTTCTAGCAATCTGTCTGGTACTTGTTGTTGAAGTGTCCTCAATTTCATGAAGTATTGCAATGTAATTACACCAAATAACTCCTCCGTATTTTGTCAGGGGATGTTTAAAGATTACTTTCAACATACCTTTAGTAACATCAAAAACTTGATTTTTTGTTATTGTTTTTGAGTCTTGAAAATGACCGTTTGTCCATTTTTTCGTACTTTAAATTGTTTATAACTCGGAAACCGTTGATTTTAGGAGCATAGTGCATATTTTGTTTAGAATACCCCAAAATACCTAAAAAAACCGGAGCAAAACAAGTTATTTTTGCAATTTGTTTAAAAAAAAAATAGTTTTAAAAAATCGTGACCAGCTTACCGGCCGGTAACATTTTATTCAGAGACATCCCACGGTGGTGATTATGCAAAAAATCGAATCCACTAATTTTTTCATACGACGCCGATTTCGCCTTGTCTATAAGCTATTATTTTTTTGCTTGAAAACGAAGCAAGATATCAAAAAAACCAAAGAGACAAAAAAGTTGTATTTTTTATCGCATAATTAGAAAAACATATGACACCTAAGAAAAAGCAGTGACGTCTCATATGTTTACTTATTAATATCAACAGGAGTGAGTCCCCGAACGCCGCTGGAATAGATAAAATAAATCAAATTACGTCAGAAGAGGTCTGCTGTTTTTATAAACAAACATACCAAATTTCAAAAAAATCTGAATTAAAATTCTCCAGATATTATTTAAATGCTTGTATTTTCTCTAAATTTCAACACCCTGTATCTCCGAAACCAAGCATTTTCGAACATAGGTTTATAGGAACTTTCTTTCTTATTTTTGGTCAAGTAAACTCCCTCTGAATTTTTTCGCAATATTAATGGGACAGCCTGTATAGAGTTGAGAATGGACACTTTTTAATCTCCAGGCAAAGACTCATTGATTGTAATGAATACCGTTTAGTGAAGATGAAATTGCTATACAAAAATATCTCCGAGAGTATTGACATAAATAAACTTTTACTAGTTAAATAAATTTTACACTTCTATTGTAGTTATTTGTACAAGGGTACGAATGTATATTTTAATTAATTTATCACCGTTCTGCTAGATAGAGATAATAAACGCAGACGATACTCTGGCACCTCTTTTAATCTGATTTCCCATTATTTTTCTATTCAAATGAAATATTACCTCCACGCGGTTCTGCATAGATGCCCCTGCGCTCGTAACTAACTCAAAATACACATAGGTACTTGCTAGACTATTATCTCGTACAGTTCCAGAGAAATATATATCCCGAGGCGCATTATATTATGTTCCTATTCATGTTACCTCTTTTGCAACAATGCTTGGAAGAGTTCAGGTTTTCCATGGAATTTATGGCTTGACATGTGAGACGTCACGGGTTCCCCTCGGGTTAGTTTCGTGTTTCTGTTTTGAATCCTCGCCGATCCTGTTTATAAATAAAGGAGGAATCCTGATTAAAACGTAAATACCGTGTGTGTCAAGATTTAATGTTGGACCCTTTAGTATGTGACAGTACTTTGGAAAATAAAGGAAGTTTTTCGTTTTAAAAATTTAAATGTTCGTCCTAGCCCGGAAAAGTAACTTTCCCATACTATTTGTTGATGGTTGCTTAGGATCGAACTAAAATAAGTATTTTGAGGTCTGAAAAAGACTCTTTTAGTGTGACGTCACATATTTAGGCAATCCGCAACAAATTGTTATAGTTGAAATTGTACAGACCGAATCTGACCCTTGTGTACTATTTACATAGATACTATAACAGTAAACAAGTTCAAATTAATTTATTTTTACAAGGATTTGGAAGTATTTAAGAACAACCAACACGTGTTTGATAAAATAGATACACTAATGTGCTTAAAACTTACAAAAAACGATATAAAAGAATATTTCTAAATTTAAATAAAGTAAAAATATAACATTAGCCGTGTTATTCCTAATGCGCATGCTCAGGAAGAATAACTCATACGCAGGTGAGATCTTGTTGATATATCATCGCTGTCATCATTAGCGTATTTTCTCTCTTTTGTTTAATCTTGGCATATTCTAGTGCTACTAAGTATTTTTATTGTTTTTCTTGGTGCTGTACTGTATCAGTGTGTTTATCGAGCGTTTATTTCTTCAAGTGGTTTATTATAGATGTACTCTTAACCACACTTTTCTTGACTTAACCACACTTTTCCTGTTGCGGGGCCACGGTCCGTAAAGAGACGGTCGCCGCATAAGTCAATTAGCCAATAAAAAACAAATACGTCACCAAATTCCTCAGTTTATCTTCGTTCAACCGTCATCTCTTCCTGACTCATTGCGTATCCCATAAGAAAATAAGCGGTAAATTTAAAATTGTCACTTTTCTTGTACCACGCTCCTTTTAACATAAAATAATAAATTTAGTCAGTTATGATTATGGTTAATTAACAAGTATTTTGAGTCTAAAATGTTACCTTTATATACAAACTGAACCTCTACATTGGAATTTGGAAATAAAAGGATGAAATGTGAAATTGTCTTGAATACACACAGGATCAGTCACCATTTTTTGACATTTGGTTACATAATTAACCTAAAATTTGTGTAAATTTTATTACAGATATGTATTAATATCCATAAACTCTAATAAAATAAAGAGGGGTAGTGAATATATAAACAATTTAGATCCATCTTAATATTCTCTTGGCTCCAAAATAAAAACTAAAATTTATAATCTTATTGTGCTTTTGTCTTTAGATAAATTTCAAATAACTTACCAAAGTACTTTATAATAGACTGCAACCTGCAACATAATTATTTTTGTACGTACCAATTAGTTATATTTATCCTTTTACAGTTGATGTTCCGAATTAAAAAATTCCTAAATTTTTACAAGTATGTAAACCATACAGTAGTTTTTAGTCTTGAAAGAATTTTTTTCGGTGTTCGGAGTTAAATGGAGGAATAAAAGGAAAAGAAGAAGAAAAGTTATTCACACAGAACTTTTGACATAACATTTAATTTTAAGAAAAATTGTCAAGTTTACAAAAATATTAAAATCACATTTCGATAGATACTTAAAATTTCCAATTGCTTTTGTAACAATCACATCAATTTGTTATACAGCAATAACAATAAATTTAGTCCTTTCGAAGTGAATACAATCAATTAAACTAAAAATTTAACATATAACCTGTTTTCTTTAAGTCTTTTTCTTGATGATAAACTTAACAGCTCTGCTTGAAGATTGCATTCAAAGTTTGAGTCTTCAAAATGTGTATTACAAATATGTCCAGTTATTATGATTAAACAAATCGCGTCTTTTGCACCGTTTCACCCACATCTTTCTAAGCCTTTTATCCTTAGGAAACACATTAAATAAAGTTTTTTAAATTGTCTTGTTTAGCACTATAAAAATTATTATTGCAAATTACAACACTACACCTCACTCCGGGCATTTTTACGTGGTAAATTAATAGTTTATATTAAACACTACACCATCAACTAATTAAAAACTATTATCAATAACTACTCGAGTATAAAGATAAAGATAAACAAAGGATGAGGAAATATTAAAAAATTAAAAAAAAATAACTAAAAATAAGCTAGTCAGAAAAGTGAACTAACACAGATCTAACAATGACTATACAGGGTGTGAGAAGTTTGACTGCCATTACTTCAGCATGAGACAGAGTAATCATAAATGAACAGAACAAAAAAGTTGTATATTATAGGAGCGCGTAAGATTAACAGTTTTCAAAATACAGCGAGTATTAATATTAGGGAGTTTCATCAAGACGTGACAACAGCGGTTAACCTGCTAATGCACACCACATGTACACGCGGTAGACTTATCCTACGGAAAAAATGTANAAAACTAAAAAACGAAAAAAAATGTGGCTTTTGGTGAGTTAAATAAGTTAATAAATTTTGGGACTTATTTGTTGGACATTTTGTATCTTTCTTGTTAAGAAAGAAAGTTCATGCATAACTGATTTTAAAACGATTATTTAACGTTGAATTAAGTAGTTATACAAAAATATTTATAAATAAATTTATTTACTATACATAGTGTCTCAAAAGTAGCTTGCAATATTTTACCAGAGCATGCCAGTAATGCTGTTCTTTTTGATTTTAATGACTAGTTACAATTCTTAAAATTGAGAATAATCTTTATTGTACATGAAATAGACTCTTTTAGTGTGACGTCACATAATATTTAGGCAACCTGCAACAAATTATCATGGTTGAAATTGTACAGATCGAATCTGACCCTTGTTTACTATTGACATAGATACTATAGAAATGACCAATTTCAAATTAACTTATTTTTACAAGTATTTAACTACTATGTATTTTTATTGTTTTTCTTGGTGTTGTACTGTATCAGTGTGTTTATCGAGTGCTTTTTTCTTCAAGTGGTTCATTGTATATGTGCTCTTAGCCACAGCCAAACTTTTCTTGAATGATATCCTGTTGCGAGGCTACTTCGCTTACATGAACTTATCTTTGATATAATTTTCATTTATTAATTACTCTAAAAGTCAAAATTGTTGTATAAATTTAAAAATATAAATTCTTAATTGTTTTAGTTTGTCACTTTAGGGTTTGAAACTTCTTAAATATTTCTAATATTGCCAGAATATCGCGATATTTAAGGTTATGACAAAGAAGATATTTTTTTGACAATTATGTCCAAAACACATAAGGTCGAAAATCGATCTAGTAAGAATATTGGGAAATTCTTCATGACAATGTGCCTATTATATGGTGTATGTGACGTCACCACTAAAAGAGGTCTATTGGGCCGAAAAAGTACACATTTTCGAACGATTTCCGAAAAATACGCTTATTTTAAATCTTACATATTACACAATGTAACTTGACACAATACAAAATTTATAATAAAAGGGAATAATTTTGGAACACAGTTGTAAGTTTTATATAAAAGTAATGTGAACTAACACAGATCTAACAATGACTATACAGGGTGTTAGAAGTTTGAGTGCCATTACTTCAGCATGAGACAGAGTAATCATAAATGAATAGAACAAAAAAGTTGTATATTATAGGAGCGCGTAAGATTAACAGTTTTCAAAATACAGCGAGTATTAATATTAGGGAGTTTCATCAAGACGTGACAACAGCGGTTAACCTGCTAATGCACACCACATGTACACGCGGTAGACTTATCCTACGGAAAAAATGTAAACAGCTATTATTGTGAAACATTTAGTAAATTTCAAGACAATTGTTTTCCAGTTTTTAAATAAATAAATTAAAATGTACCGATTTTGTAGTACGAAGATAGTGTTGTGCTTAAATTTTAGCTGGAATTTTAGTAATTACGAATCTCTTAAAACAGGAACTTAACTTTTAATCAAATTACGTACATATTTGAAAAATATGTAATTAAATTACCCTAAGATTCACGTCGTCCAAATAATCATACGTATTAAAAATAATTAGGTACTTACCAAAAAAGAACTCGGTAATTTTTAAACGCACAAGTACAAAATAAACTACAACATATGCTCAAAATGTCCACCACCATTTTCGATGCACGCGCGACACCTTCGAATCCAATTTTCGCGCACTCGCTGGAAATCACCTCAAGAAAAGGAAATAGTGGTACGCAAAAAACACTCCGACACTGTCGAATCCAGATACCAACTGAATTGCGTATTGGTGGTTGCTGGACATGTTGGTACCTCGTGTTAATAAACCGCCGCGCCGTTGTCACATTGCTTGATATGCATTTTATCGAATTTTAAATTTATTACAACACTAATTATTTTTTAAAATTAAGCATAAAGAAGTTAAAAGAAGTGATAAATATTGTATTTTATGATATTCTATGCACGCAGTTATGTCAATATTGTATGTAAAATTGTAGTCTTTATAGTAATCTGGAAATTTCGGATATGATCACAAATTACAAACAAAAAACAAATTACCTCCATATCNGTAATTACGAATCTCTTAAAACAGGAACTTAACTTTTAATCAAATTACGTACATATTTGAAAAATATGTAATTAAATTACCCAAAGATTCACGTCGTCCAAATAATCATACGTATTAAAAATAATTTAGGTATTTACCAAAAAAGGACTCGGTAATTTTTAAACGCACAAGTACAAAATAAACTACAACATATGTTCAAAATGTCCACCACCATTTTCGATGCACGCGCGACACCTTCGAATCCAAATTTCGCGCACTCGCTGAAAAACACCTCACGAAAAGGAAATAGTGGTACGCAAAAAACACTCCGACACTGTCGAATCCAGATACCAACTGAATTGCGTATTGGTGGTTGCTAGACACGTTGGTACCTCGTGTTAATAAACCGCCGCGCCGTTGTCACATTGCTTGATATGCATTTTATCGAATTTTAAATTTATTACAACACTAATTATTTTTTAAAATTAAGCATAAAGAAGTTAAAAGAAGTGATAAACATTGTATTTTATGGTATTCTATGCACGCAGTTATGTCAATATTGTATGTAAAATTGTAGTCTTTATAGTAATCTGGAAATTTCGGATATGATCACAAATTACAAACAAAAAACAAATTACCTCCATATCTTTGCCTAAGATTGCAGGTTCAGATTTACAGGCACCGATACAATTTTTTTGAAAAGATATATAGGATTTAAACCATATGGGGTGTAAATTATAATTTTTAAGCACTATACCACAAATACTGATAGTTTCACTCAAAGACCTCAGAATGACTAGACAAGTAATTCCCTATGCTTTGCAAAGGAATTGTTTTGATTTTCCACAACTTGAGACATCCTGCTATTAAACAAGGATGAAGATTGTTCTTTGTTTACTAGGGAACTCTTAACCAGTGGCGTGTGTGTTAAAAAGGGTGATACATTTTAATATTTGTCTAATTTATATATACTTACCGATTTCACACCTAATTTGGTTTTAAAATAATGTTAATGACTTCTTTTTTAAATAAATAGAACCATGTTCGTTTTACTCCATAACGGCACTTACTGCCGAAAAAAAGTAATACTAGTTACAACAATCTTTATTTTCTCAGTAACAATATACATCAATATGTTAAATAATACTAATTAATAAAAGTTTTTACCAGTTCAAATAGGAATCACAAAGTTACAGTTACAG
>NW_019416276.1:1175437-1183597 GCF_000390285.2 Anoplophora glabripennis | reverse complement strand
GGTAGAGATGTTTTAAAATCTTATGAGCTTTGACCTTCATATGCGCAGAAACATAATTCCGACCGTCGCCTAAATTATTCTACATCCTAAAAACATTGCACCTATTATTCACAGTCTCTCTCGAGCTCTAGCGTAAACAAGCCTTTGATCCGATTACAAATATCATAATAAAATGCCCTATTCTTTATTATTTTAATTTAAACAATAAAAATATATATAACGAACGTTCGCCAGTTGACTTTATTGATGCCCGAGCGCCTTAGTTCATGTCTACTTGTAATGATGCACATGGTCTAGTTCTGAGTCAATGTTTTCACAACGTGCTTATTAGAAGAATTATGGGGATATGCCACGCCTTTCGCGCATTTCGCGGCTCATGAGATATTAAAAGATCTCTACCTCGTGTTAATAAACCGCCTCGCCGTTGCTCGACATGCATTTTATCGAATTTTAAATTTATTACAACGCTAATTATTTTTTAAAATTAAGCATAAAGAAGTTAAAAGAAGTGATAAACATTGTATTTTATGGTATTCTATGCACGCAGTTATGTCAATATTGTATGTAAAATTGTAGTCTTTATAGTAATCTGGAAATTTCGGATATGATCACAAATTACAAACAAAAAACAAATTACCTCCATATCTTTGCCTAAGATAGTGGCAGGTTCAGATTTACAGCCACCGATACAATTTTTTTGAAAAGATATATAGGATTTAAACAATATGGGGTGTAAATTATATCATTTTAAGCACTATACCACAAATACTGATAGTTTCACTATTCTATGGTAATCTAATTTGTCAATATTTGAACCGTTAACACTAATATGCAATATAATATACCCAATTAATTAACTTTTTCCATTTTCTGACTGTTACTGATTAATTCTGAGCACTAATTCCGCAACGATAATTCTTGCATTAAATGTGATGCATTAATATAATTGTTCAAATTCCATGACCGCACACTGCAAACTACGCATTAGAATACACGGTAGAATTATTAATTTGTCATAATTTATTCATACAGTTTTAATGATTATTTAATTGTTTCATTTGCTAAAATAAATTGGTTTTCAACTGAAATTTACGTTCCATGTATTTTATTGTGTGTGTGTATAATTTTGTCCATTCATATGTTAATTAAAGTGGAACAATATGGTTTTTTATGTTCGTAATTTTGACAACAGGATTTATGCACTGATTGTTCAAACCATTTTGTTCATAATATTCATTTAGTTAAATGTGATATTTGTAATAATACATTTATATTTAGCTCTCAACAGAATAAAAGTATGTGCGTAGCAATATTGCAAGATAGTGCGAAAATTAACGGCATTAGGCGTTAGTGTGGGCCCAGCGTAAGACACAGATAACTTTTTAGTAACGAGCATTCAAATAAAAACGTGGTCGAAGTTGACTCTGACACATTGGACGTAGAGAGTAGCTTATAGCGACCAACTTAACCTCATTTCTCAACGAGCTGTATAGCAGCTGTCAGTTTCAATAACGTTAATGACTATGTAACTTTATTTTAAAGAATAATCGTGATAACAATAACAAACAATTAAAGGAGCTGCGGAAAGTGTCCCCCTCCTTGTTCTAAGCACTTTTCACACCTGTTCCTCAAAGAATTAAAGACATTTTCTAAGATGCTCGGGGTATTGTTAATTTCACGAATCTTGTCTATAAGTCGAGCCTGCAGATGGTTTAAATCAGGAATAGGCAGTTCAAAAATAGTGTTTTTAAGGTAAGGCCACAAAAAGAAATCACACGGCGTAATATCACATGACCTCGGTGGAAATTCATGTTCAGCATTGAGACTTATTAGTCGATTTTGGAAAACTTCCCTCAACATATTCATCGTCTCGCCTGCCGTATGTGCCCTTGCGCCATCTTGTTGAAAGTAAAAGTTTGTAATTTCGTTTTCTTCCAGCTGGTTAACAAAAGGAGCGATAATTTCTTCTCTATACCTTTGCGCAGTAAGAGTACCATTAAAAAAAATAGGTCCATAAATCCTCCTTCGATTGAGAGCACACCAAACTCCAATTTTTTGAGCGTGTAGAGGGCCCTCGACAAAAAAGTTATCTGGTTTTTCAGAAGACCACATTCTCATATTCTGTGAGTTTACGTAACCACTTAAATGAAACCAGGCTTCATCAGAAAAAAAGGTGATATTATGAAGTTCACCGTAGTTGTTTAAAAACCATTCACAAAATACAGCCCGTCGCGGAAAATCAACTTCATGAAGTTCTTGCTGACAAGTTAAACGATAGGAGAACAAACGCAAATCTTTTTTTAACACTGTGTGGCAGGTACCGACTGATACTCCCACCATTTGTGATAAAACACGTACAGAAGTTCTTGGCGCATTTTCCATTATTTGTTGGACATTTTCTTTTAATTCTTCAGTCCGCTTTTTAGGTCGGCCGCTTCCTTCTTTTCTTGTTACACTGCCCGTTTCACGAAAAACATTAACACAACGCTGAACTGCACTTTGAAAAATTTTGTACTCAACAACGCCGGGAAATTGATTTTGAAATTCTATGAAACATTCCTCAATAGAATACTTCCATATTCCATCAATCTTGCGTCCATTTCTAAAGTAGGACTCTATGATAAACACTTTTTGTTCTTGAGAAAACACCATTTTAAACGCTTTTTAAAACGAAAATATTCAAATTGATAGCGGCGATATAGCGCTTTGACAGATGACGTTTAAGTTCATTTGCTATACGCTACGCCCTACGTCCAAATTTTCAGAACCAACTTGACCACGTTTTTATTTGAACGCTCGTTAGTTTAGTAATAATAATTATTTAAAAAAAATGTATCCTCTACATGGCCATGTTATATTTTTAGAACAAGGTGTTTTATACTTAACGCTATAAGGCTCTCTTTTTTATCCCCTCTTTCAGTTGTAGCGGGAATAAATCAATGCGACACCTACATAAAACGTCTTTTTTATCGTCTTCTTCCCTCCATGGAATTCGTGTTTCAAATAAAATTCGCACTGAATCAATCAACGGATCCGTACCTTGATCGCACAGAAAAAAGAAGCTGAGGCATGCACACGCTCTGTGCGCTAACAAGTGAATTAAAAAGTGACGGGTATCGATCGGCGTCGACGCCTATTAGCCCCCACACTCCAGTCAAAGAGTACCTGGTCCTGGTGCTCTTGGTATTCATATGATATATCGGTTATATTAGCGCGTCGCCAATCTGTAGATTTTCTCCTCTTCACTTCGTATCTAAGCAGAACAAGGTTTTATTATATACAGGGTGTATCTAAATAACACCGAAAAATGTAAGGGGATTCTCTGATGAAAATTAATAGGGGTCTTTGCTATAAAATTTTTTGAAAAAACTTTTTCGTGAGAAGTTCCAAATATTAAAAAAAAAATTTTTCTTTTTTATCTTCCATGTATATCAAGCTTAAGAAACCAAACTTGGTGAACATTATCTGTCAAAATAACAACATTTTTTCAACCCTTTCAAGGATTAATCAATCAAAGGAGCTGACAGGTGGGATTGCAAAAAAAAAAATTGAAGATCGTGGGCCTTTTGAATGGAAAGCAAAAATTTAGTTTTTTTCCTATGGATTTCTCATGATTTCTTAAAAGTGGTCAACGATACAAAATTTTTAACTTTCAGGTTCTGAAACTAGAAAGTCCAACCTTCATTTTCCAAGCTGACCGCATTTCTCATCTAGAATGAAATATATCAACATTAGATTGGAAATTAAAACTAAAATTTCACGCTTTTTTATGCGCTATCAAGAAGGTAGATGTTACAACTGACCAGTCGACAATAATACCCTTTATATGATTCCTAATAAGATTGCACAGTTTTTGAAACTAGAACATCCTGAAACATATACAGGCCATTCATTCCGAAGAACATCGGCAACGTTACTGGCTAATACAGGAGTAGATGTATTAGCATCAAGAGACATGGTGGGCGGAAATCAACCACAATTGCAGAAAGTTATGTTGCTGACAGTTTCAGTAACAAAAATGAAATAGCCAACAGGATTCTTTACAATGATACTTCAACTCTAGGTTCTAGTAGTATGTCGCATCATGCTGTTTTACTTAATGGACCAGTCAGATAATATTGAGCCTCTGGTGACTGAATTCGAGCGGTCAAATTATTTTGAGAAAAATGTAAATTAGTAGACGCGAGGGGATAATTATCCAGATTTTATAAATATTACTAAATGTAATAACTAATTATAAATATTCATTCATAATAATTAATAAAATGTAATATTCATCAAATATTTCTATTTATTTGTTCATAAATTCTAAATCGCGTTTGTCGTTGTCCATAGCAACATCCACTTCTACAGTAAAATCCACTTACCTCCTTAAAAACAAAGTATCTATTTACTGTAGTGGGAGCAGATAAACAATGTGACTTTCTTTCTGTAAAATTTGATCTGTTTTATATATTTTAATGCATTTTTATAATAATATGTAACTCTACTAACATATTATCTGCAAATTGAATTCCTTTCTTTCGTAACCATTGCTTCATTTCATCCTTTCGACATGTGGATGTAAACCATTTCAGTTGCACATTATGACATGGTGCCTCTTCTATCGTGAATAAATAAATTCTGTGCAAGTTTACTAAATACTTTGATTTGAATTCCATATTTCAAACAAGTCGTCTCATAAAAGAACGAGGCTATTAATATTGCGTTCGATAAAGTTAAAAGTAATAATAAAATTATTTTTAATGAAAAAGCAGACCAATAGCTTATACGGCCTTTCTATCTTCAAAAATAGTGTAATGGATTGAATTAAATAAACATGCAACTAAATCAATAGTAAATTTATAGGACATTATATAAATATAAACAAGAATTATCAGATAATGAGAGAAAAATTTTATATCCACTTATAGTGAACCACTACACTTTTATGGTTTACCAAAAATTCATAAACCTTATATTCCTTTAAGACCATTAGTTTGCTCTGTAATCAACTGGCAAAATTTTTATTAGAAATTATTAAACCAAATTAATTTATTGGGATACTTTGACTCATACAATAAAAATAGTAAATATCTAAAAACTGCCAATTATTTAAAAATAAGTGTTTATGGAAAACCAACTCACACTAACAAATATCTAAATTTTAATTCAAATTATGAAACTGACATAAATAAAGAAAGGTGTAGTAAAAATATTTGTATGACAGACTCAAATGGATTTCCTCAAAAGATGAAATTTTTAATGAGTTCAAATTCATAAAAAATGTACTAATAAATAAGCAATACTTTGGACATTTTGTTGAATCAAAATTTAGGAACATTGAAAATAAGACAAATTCTGTTAGACAACAAAGAGAAATTACATCCACAATAAGAAATCTATATATGTTGTAACGAATTGGAAATGTACACAAAGTATCACGAATGAAAAATTACCTGACCGAACTTTGGGTCATATATAAAAATTAACTATTATTATAGCAACAACAAAATAGTATAAAATTGTTAATATAAAGATTCTGAATATAAAATAAGTAACAATTAAGGATATCACATAGTATAAAATTAATAATTTTAATTTAATTCACAAGTACAAAATAAATTTTTCAAAAAAATGCATGACATCGACACTTGTTAACACTCGGTACATTGAGAAAACATAATTTAAACCTAGGGTGACGTATATCAAATAAAAGCTCAAAATCTATAGATGAATCTGGTATACATATCCTGGGAAGACGAGTAACTGCATAGAAGATATCTCATTTGAACTTAAGTCATAGTATGAAATTTTTATCAATTGTCAAATTAAATTATAATTTTCACAAATGTAAAAAATAAAGTTGGCTTTACAAGTACCTAGAGATGACCTATAAAAAAACATAAAATAAGGAATATTTTAATAATTAGTTACTGAATTGTATGTTAAAATAAAAAGACATTTGTAAAAAATGTATTAGTTATAAGGAGTGTAGTGAAAAAGTAAATTCTGTGAAGGGACCTTAAGCAAAAATAGGACCAGAATAATCCAGAAAGGATGAAAAACAAAAGTTTATTGATTGGTTACGGCTTGGGTTTTTGGAGAATGTAGGGTAGAGAGGTAGCTCCAATAAATTTAAATTTGAACAAGAAAGAAATAGTCAAGTAAGGAAATTAAACTTACCAGAAAAGTTAAAAGTTTGTTTGTTCTCAAAACCACAAGAAAGAAATTTGCCATCAAAAAGAAAATTTCCGTTACCAGTTATAAGCAGGCCATAGAGGTTTCCAGTGGCCCCATAAATGTAGGACATCTACGTAGTTTCTAATAAGGAAAAATTCAAGTTAGCAAATGCCAGGTACCTAAAATAAAAATAAAGTGCACTATAAACAAAACAGATAGCTATAACCTATAAATAATACTTTTCTATTGCATCAAACTTTAGAAAAAGGATGCAGAATAAACGATAGAACTTACCTGAATAAAAATAAATACAAGCCAAACAATCATATTTTTAAAAACTTCACATATTCCACGAGCTCGAACCAATTTATCAATAGGGACAGCCATGTTTAATTAGAGCTGAATTTTTTGTCAGTAAATAAGAAATTATGCCCCTGTAAGATAGGTAAAATGCAATACAAAGAGATGTATTCAAAATGAATAGATTAAATTAATTGCTAATAAAGTAAACTTTGCTTGAATTAAAAAACAATCCTTGTATTGTATTTAATTGTATTACATTAGAAAAGACAACAAAATTAATAAAATTTTCTTTATTATTGTTAAGGAAGATATTCACAATTTGCGTTACAAGTTGCAATTCAACCCACAAAATTTTTGGAATAAAGATTGTATTAAAGTTTAATCTCTATTTTTTTTTTGGCGTGTTGCATTGTACTTGTTTGTGTATTAAAATTAATAGAACCGACTCCTGAGATCACTAATAATAAAACAAGCATCTAACATCAGCTGGCAAGGGAAAAGGTAAAGTACATGGTGAGACAAAGAAAGGTTTGTATTTAAACAATCGGCAGCTAACCAACATAAAAAAAAATATTTACACAAACAAAACAAAGAACACAACACACAACACAAACAAACACAATATTGGCTAAAATATTATTTCACAACAATATATATTAAAATAATCCAGTTTTCGAATTTTTGTTGCCTTTTAAAAAATTTAAAAGGAACTTTCTCTTAATTTGAATGAAATTTTTCACTAGGCGAAAACATTTACACAGAATGTAACCACAGTGATCCTTAACCCAGTAGCTTGTTTTTCCCCGACTATAACAGTTTAATTAAGTCTTGTGGGTACGGTACACTTCACTTTTAATAAACCTAGTCTACTACTACAGCCAACACCCCTTTGATAAATTACTAATAACCAGAGCCTTCCGATCGGCTGGCTAAATAACAAAACCTAAAATAATTAATCGAAGAAAATATAATTAAAACACTGCGTCGTTCTATTAAGCATCCCAGTTTCGGGAATAATTAAATACATACCAACATCCGCACATTTGACGACAGAATCCTTTGATGTAATGGCTGAAATGTAATTAAGTTTATTTCAAAGCTTTGGAATGTTCATTATTCGAAGGTAGGGTACAGTGAGGGGCCCCAGTTCAACAGCCAAATCTGTAAATTACTTTTGTACCTGTTTTGGCGTGTAGATAATTTGAGGAATAGTGGTTCTACATGAGCATTACATCCTTCAGCGATTAAAGGCAATACATATTGTTTTAAACATCATCCCCATGAGTAGAGAACGAAGCTCAAAGACCAATAAATGTAGAAATAATGACTAAGAATGAAATGCAAATGCCTGTTGTACTGGATCTTAAGTTCTTTAATTTAGTTCCTAAAATGACGAAATAAGACATTAATACATAAATCTAGACCAAATAAATTAAAGAAGGAATTGAGAAAGAATTTCATTAGTAAAATTGTCAAATTTTTAGTGACTTAATTGACTGACATATGCCTTTGTCTTCACTTTGACGTACGCATTAATATTAGCCCGGGAGCCAGCGACCTTTTTTGATGACCAAAAGAGCAAAAGCTGAGAAGTTTTCCTATGCTTCATTTGGTGTCACTAGTAAGAGAATAGACCTCCAGCTCGCGCACTTCCGGGGGGGGGACCTGCGGCAGCGTCCCAAACACGTAAAATAA
>NW_019416276.1:1166181-1173858 GCF_000390285.2 Anoplophora glabripennis | reverse complement strand
TAATAATAATAATAATAATAATAATAATAATAATAATAATAATAATAATAATAATAACAACGAATTTTTTTGAAATATTTTTAAATTACATTTTACATGTAAATGAAATAATAAAAAATTTACATTTAAATATAGTATAATTCTAACCTGCACTATTTTTTGCTCATCCTATAATTATAGCTCCAAGGGAAGAGGGCAGCTGTTCAGTCTCGATGATTGTGTCTGTGTGTGTATGTCTAGGTAGTTAGGAGTAAATTTTCCTTCGCTATTTTCTTGGCTATTTGTGATTATATTATACTTTCTGTTTATTGATGTTTTGTTTAAAAGCAGTTGTACTCTTCATTTTAATATACGTTTCACTTGTTATATTTTGAATTAACCAGAGACGTAACACAAGGTCAGTGTAGATATATCTTTATTTAATTTTTTTCCATTTATTTTGTTTCCCTTACTGTTTCTTGGATTCTTATTTTTAACATGACTTACCACCATAATAATTACACGCACCCATAAAGTAATGTAGGCTTTTCTAATTTCTAATTTTTTCACGACTACTATCGAAATAAATGAAATAGACTCCTGAGTTTGAAAACCGATATTAAGAAAACGTAGGGGCAAAAAAATTTGAAATTTGGATCATATATACTATATATTATATAGCTTCATTTACGGAGATAACACTCCTTTCTGTTTTGTTTAAGAATAAAAAAATTAAGAGCTTTTGAGACAAATGACCTCACAGTACTAAAGACAATAGTTCGACTTACCGTCGGTAAAAATTTGAACTTTTTTTACCAATTAACACAAAAATTACGACGAATTAAAGTGAGAGATATCAATTTTGTAGGCAGAAAGCCGTGATTTTTTCAACATTTTCATTAATAACTAAAAAATTAACATAAAAATTGAGGGTGGGTTCAAAATATCGACTGGTTTTGATTTTGTGTAGTCTTCCACAGTATCTTTTCAACAACGCGTCACTGGATCAAAGTAGTCGTTACAAAAACTATAGTTTGTTTTCAAATGAAAGAGAGTAATAAAACCCCGAGATAAGAACCGGCCATGGGCGTGCTAATATTTCGTTTCAGGTAATTATCGGGTAACACTAATGCTAACAGGTAATGGGTGTACTTTAGTATATTTTACTGGATACATCATAGGGCAGGAGCCAGTGTATTGTGACAGATCAATCCAGTCTTAGAGCTGAATATACGAAGACGTGCTAGTGCAGTAGAGTAAAATTCGACTTGTGTTTACTAGTGTACTAAAGTACACTCATTTTATTTTAAAAAAGAAATACCAACGCTAAACAAAATTTTAAGTGAACTTTCAGAGGACAACGATTTGCCAAAAATCAGTAGAAGCAAATTATGGGCCGTCTTACGAGAGTTGAATTTTTGCTGGGAAAAGCAGAACAGGAAGTCAGTTGTTATCGATAGAGATGAAATTATTTGGTGACGAAGATCCTACTTAAGATCAATTAGAAAATTCCGTGACGAAGGGAGGAATATTTATTATCTAGAATAGTGACACATATAGGTAGTGCCAGTGGTTTTGTAGATGGCGGTTTACTTCTATTTGAATCTAAAAATATAGGTGACTATCACGAAGACATGAACGCAGATGTTTTCGAAGAGTATTTTACACAGATGTTGGATCTTATTCCTCCGGGGTCTGTAATTGTCATGGATAATGCCAGTTACCATTCACGGCAGACCGAGCGGACGCCTACGACTGCTTGGAGGAAAGCCGATATAATTCAATGGTTATCCGGAAAAAACATTTCTTTTGAAACAAATATGGTGAAAAAGGAACTTTTGACACTTGTCAATCTTAATAAAGATCAGAAAAAATATGTTATCGATGAAATGGCAACAAATCGCCAAATAACGGTACTACGGTTACCTCCTTATCACTGTGAACTTAACCCAATCGAATTAGTCTGGGCGCAGGTAAAAGGAGATGTAGCGCGAAATAATACGACGTTTAAATTAAGTGACGTGAAAATTTTGTTAAAAAATTCCTTGGAACGAGTAACTGCAGATAATTGGCAAAGATGTATACATCATGTACAAAAAGAAGAGGAGAAAATGTGGGAACTCGATAATTTAATTGACGTTACTGTGGAACCTATCGTTATCAATCTAGGAGACGAAGATAATTCATCAGAATATTCAGAGGATGAATTTTAGTATACCTACTTTTTTATTTTCTTTATTGTACATTTATACAACACTACATTTACTCACCATAATTTGAATTTTCAAAATACATATATTTTTGTGTGGAATAAAAGTCTATTCATTAAATTTAAATAAATATTTTGATAATAATATTGAATCATTTTATTTGAATTACTAAAAACCCTCTTAACCGGTTATGATGCTTAAAGTAGCCTCATGTTTTGAAATGCTGTTTTTGTATTGTTTACTTATAAGAGAAATGGACCGAGAAATTGAAGCGGCATAGACAAAGACGGATTGTCGGGGATTAAATTTTAGCTACCTGTTACAATTTAGTACAGTCCGATCGCACAAAGTTTTTTTAAAAGTACACCTCATCTATACGGAAAATACATAATATAAAAATATTGAATATAAGCACCAGTACTACATTTATTTACGAATTGCATACATAATGAGCTTTTATTACTCTCTTTCATTTCTAAGCAGACTATATATAAACGACGCAGCTCCTCATAACAGCTCTGTTTACTTATCCCGAGCATATTTTATGCTTCACTAATTCCCTGACGCTGCCAAAAATCGAAACCCGCCGATCTTTCACATGCAAATTCCCCGTTTACGTCCCCCTCGCCACCGCGTGGATTATAGCTGTCGGGGGTCCGATTCTGGTCTAGCAAATTCAGGCTGTTGCAAAGGCTTATTATTATTGCCCTACAAATTCAACGCGGAACAGCGTTAAGAGCTCATAACAGTTAACGCCAAATCTAAGCCTCGCATTACCATTCCCTTTATTTGCAGGAAGAGAGTCCATCGGCCCACGCCAGGAGCCCGTGATAAACTATCGTGGAGCAAATTGTTTACCGGGAACAATGGTGGATTCATGTGACAGCAAGGGCCTCCCCCCGCGCGGCGCTATATTTGAATAATAACGCTTGATAGTGCTTCCGGTCCCCTCCGCGATAAATGTTTCCAAGTTTCAACCCCGGCGTCGGCGTTGGCAACGATTGCGGCGTCGCCGTCGGCGCGCGTAGTGCCCGGACGATGAACAATTCCGCCGCCGTGCCCAAGGAGGTCCCCGACCGCTACCAGATGTTCTTCGAGGGTCTGGTGCCGTTTACGAGGTTCTGGGGGATACTAACAGCTATAGGTAAGTGTATGAGTAGTTAGTGCAGGTTTTGATCTTCGAATTCTTGTTGCAAATTAAATTTAGTGTTTGTTGATCAAATTCACCCGTTTACGGATCAAATTCAACTTCTGTGAATCAAATTTACTTTTCTCGGATCAAATTAAATTGTTTGAAAAAGTAATTCCGTCTTTTGCAAATCATATTCAATCGTTTTGAAATCAAAGCTATCCCTGGCAGTCAAATTCAACCTTTTGTAAATCGCATCAATCTTTTTTCAGATCAGATTCAACCTTTTCTGAAATAAATTTGTTCTTTTGGGAATTAAATTCCAAATTTTTAGATCAGAAAGTAGTTGCATATTTTAAAAATCAAATTCAACCTCTGTGAATCAAATTTATTTTTTTCGGATCAAATTAAATTGAATGAAAAAGTAATTCCGTCTTTTCCAAATCATATTCAATCATTTTGAAATCAAAGCTATCCTTGGCAGTCAAATTCAACCTTTTGTAAATCGCATCAATCATTTTTCAGATCAAATTCAACCTTTTCTAAAATAAATTCGTTCTTTTGGGAATTAAATTTCAAATTTTTAGATAAGAAAGTAGTTGCATATTTTAAAAATCAAATTCAACCTTTTCCAAATAAATTCAATCTTCAATACAATCTTTGCAAATCGAATATATCTTTTTATAAATCAAATTCAATCTTGCTAAATGAAATTTACTTTTTCAGATTGAAATCACTAAAATAGGCTGGTGCTGCATCATTTTTTATTTTATATATAAGTACTAAGTTTGCCTTTTCTATATTCTGCCAGACGTTTAACCACCCTAGTTCCAATGACATACTTATAAAGAATGAGTAAAGAATAATAGGTCAAAGTTCACAAGGTTTATATGACTTTAGAGTTTTAAAAACCCCAATATTTTATTTAATCTCGAAGAAATATCAATCTCTGACTTGTTTTCTAGCTTTAGTAGCATATTGTTTGAGTAAACATGTCATACGGTACTCGCTATGAAACAATTGCGTTGTGAAATTTGTAACTAGATTTCTATCACTTGATTTCAATTAATTGATGCTGGAGCATAAATCAAACTAATTCGCGCCAAGAAAACTTCGTAAATTAAACGAAGAAACTTTTACGGAAGTTCCGAGGAAAACTTTTTTATCTATTTTTTTTGTTTAAAAAAGTAATTCAATCTTTTGCAAATAAAATTCAATCATTTTCAAATTAAATTTACCTTTAAAAATCAATTGTAAATCGAATTCATATTTTGATATTATATTCAACATTTCAAATTCGATCTCGAAATTAGATAGAATACAACCTTCTGCAAACTAAATTCAACTGTTTTTAAATAAAATAGATTTTCTTGTAAATCAAATTCAACCCTTTGCAAATCAGAATCATCATAGAATTCAATTTTCTTCATATAAAATTAATCTCTTTGCAAGTGAATCAAAATAATCTGTTTGTAGATCAAATACCCGTTTTTGCAAATGAAATTCCCCCTTTTGCAAATCAAATTCACTTTTTTAAATAAAATTCTTATTTATCAAATAAAATTCATCTTTTTGCTAATCACATTCCATCATTTGTTAATCAAATTCCACTTTTTACAAATCAGACATAGCCGTTTCAAAGTTAACTTCACCTTTACAAATAAAATATTTTGGACACTAAATTCGTATTTTTTGAGAATCAAATCCAACCTTCTGTAAATCAAATTCATCTATTTGTAAGTCAAACTTAACCTTCTACCAATCAAATAAAATAAAATTATTTATTTTGCATTTAAAGTACATATAATTCACTACTTACAGAGTCAGGCTCTGTTGGCTTATTTACAAGAAAAAATTTACTTGAAACAGCTAACCATTTTTCACTGTTGGTTCTACATTTCTAACATATATATCTAATTGGGCCAACACTGCTTTTCGTTGCAAACAACAGTAAAAGAATACTTATTTTCACACCTAACAAAAGCAAAAAATATTCCTTTTTATCATAAAAAGGGATAATATTTGCAAAAGGGCGAGTTTAATTTGTAATACAAAACTTGCATAAGTATATTTATAATTTAAGAAAAATAAAATTATGTGGAAAAATTAGTTCGATACAATGGGTCATGAAATAATGTAACTCAACTTATTAACTAACTTATTAAATATTTCCAATTGCCAAATAGAAGAAATAATTTTTCAAAAAATATAGGACTTTTGCGATTCCTTTTATATGAATATAAAAAAATAAGTGGTTTATGAAGTATCCTTTGACAATTCCTTGTCTAGGAGAAATACCTACTTATAAAGAATGAGTGAAGAATAATAGGTCAAAGTTCACAAGGTTTATATGACTCTAGAGGGTTGTAGAAGCGTTCCTAATACAAAAAATATATATTCATAGCTCTCGGCAATTATTTTAACGGATAATTTCGTTCTCAAATATTTGTATCCTAAAAACATATCCCCAATATTTTATCTAATCTCGAAGAAATATCAATCTCTGACTTGTTGTCTAGCTTTAGTGGCATATTGTTTGAGTAAACATGTCGTACGGTACTCGCTATGAAACATCGTGTATAAATACTTATATCCATAGAAGGGTAGTTATGTAAAATGTAAAATAAATCTTTAATTGCGTTGTGCAATTTGTTGTTAACTTGATCTCTACCAACTGAAATAATTGATGCTGGAGCATAAATCAAACTAATTCGCGCCAAGAAAACTTCATAAATTAAACGAAGAAACTTTTACGGAAGTTCCGAGGAAAACTTTTTTATCTATTTTTTTCTAGTACGTTTTAATTCCTCGTCTTTATTCACCCCCCCCCCCCCCGCCGTGCCTCCTTCTCTGTTAAAGGTTAATTAAGCGCGGCCCCGTCGGCGGTTGTTTTTCTCCACCTCGCCAACTACGTGAAACTCCTGGAAAGAAATATTTCATTGTTCTAGCAAAATTTAATTTTTATTTGATTTATGAACAGTTTATTCTATGTTGACGTTCTAGGCAAGAATAATGAACCCGGTTCTCCCCGAGGTTTTTGCGCGCGCCGCCCGGAAATGCGCGGAGAAAGTAATGATGATAGACATTTGAAACAAAAACTGGCTCCTTTAATTCATCATGTCTTTATCGGGACCATTCCTCGAACAATGTAGTTTAAAGCGGGTGCGCTGAACTGTTGCAGCGAGAAAAGACACTGTTTTTTTGCTTGCCTTGTTTGCTTTGCTTCACTTTCTTGCTCGGTTGTTTACCTTTCACGGCATCATGATAGCGGATAATGCATTTTTATAAGAAAAATTAAGCTCGCTGGATGGGCATCCTAATTTATAATATCAGGTCTGGCGTACATCACGTTGAAATCAAGATTTATAGTTAAATAAGCATTTTTATTTACAATCACCTTATAATTGGGCTTTTATCCACACAATGATTTGTCTAATAGTCCAATTAAATAAGCCTTTAAATCGAAATTTTGGTCAACTTGCCTGCATTTTTGATATGAGTTAGTTTGAGGTATATTATAACAATAAGTGACAGTAATTTTTTGTTCACCCCCGGCCAAGGGTGAAAAAAGATAAAACAATGTAGTTTTTCAAGATAACTCAAAAGGGGCAAGGGCTAGAAAAGTTTTTTATAAAAGTTGTAAAGCGTATAATTCTACATAAAAATGGCATCTTGACTTTTTCTTGTACTATTAAAATTAACAGAGTTAGGGAGGCTAGAAGTTAAGGGAACATCTCAGAAATTTAAAAAAATCATAACGAGCAGAAAAACGAATGAATTTTGCAATTTTTTTTCAATCTACTCTAAAAAATGTAAAGAGACACGCATTTTTTTTATCGGCGGAAAAACATATTTACGGGGTGAAATACACCCTCAAAGGTCGTTCCCAAAACAGTTTTTTCAAAATTTCTGGGGTTCTATAGTCTGTTTAGAAATGAAAGAGAGTAATAAAAGCTTATTATAAAAAAAAACATAAAAGCATAAAAGCTTATTATGTATGCAAATCGTAAATAAATGTAGTACTATTATGTATTTCGGTATAGGATGAGGTGTACTTTTAAAAAAACTTTGTGCGATCGGACTGTACTAAATTGTAACAGGTAGCTAAAATTTAATCCCCGCCAATCCGTCTTTGTCTATGCCGCTTCAATTTCTCGGTCCATTTCTCTTATAAGTAAACAATACTAAAACAGCATTTCAAAACATGAGGCTACTTTAAGCATCATAACCAGGTTAAGAGGGTTTTTAGTAATTCAAATAAAATGATTCAATATTATTATCAAAATATTTATTTAAATTTAATGAATAGACTTTTATTCCACACAAAAATATATGTATTTTGAAAATTCAAATTATGGT
>NW_019416276.1:1139232-1165038 GCF_000390285.2 Anoplophora glabripennis | reverse complement strand
CCCCCAAAACAGTTTTTTCAAAATTTCTGGGGTTCTAATCAATATTTTGAAATGAAACAAAATGGAAATTACTTATGATAAAAAACAAATATTTCGCAAGTGATTCCGTGTTTGGGGGTTGCTACCCTTATTTTTTATTTCAGAAAAACTATATATTTTATTTATAAAAAAATCATATTTACTCAAAAAGAATTAAAAATATGATTTATGTAAACAAATTGACAAAATTAAATTTACCTGTTTCAAGGTTTTCGTTAAAATCTCTGTTTAGGGGGGTGAACAACAAATTTGAAATTGTTATAACTTTCTTATTAAAAATTGGAAAATATATCTATTTCTCTGAAAAGAAAGGTTACATTTTTTAGAGTAGATCGAAAAAAAAATTACAAAATTTATTCATTTTGCTGCTTATGATTTTTTTTAAATTTCTGAAATCTTCCCTTAACTTCTAGCCTTCCTAACTCTGTTAATTTTAATAATACAAGAAAAAGTCAAGAGGCCATTTTTATGTTTAAAACTTTTACACGAAACTTTTTTTTCTAGCCCTTACCCGTTTTGAGTTATCTTGAAGCTTTTTTAGCTTTGTATCCTCTCGATTCACTCTTGAAATAAGCAGTAAGCTTGCTATATTTTCAAATTTTTATATTTTTGTAGACCTTTATAGTAGCCTTCAACATCGAATAATACTTCGACGACATAGATGAAATTGCATATTTTTTTCAAATTTAAAATATACGGTAGCATGACTTCTTAATTTATTGTCATTACTCTCCGTTTTTTCCTCCATTCGTTAAATTCGGCGAACACTTTTTCGTAATGTTCCCTGGATTTCGCTGGCAATAAATGGAAAATTGCTTCTTGTTTCTTCAAAAACGGCCGCAGGAACACAAATTTCTTGCATTTTTACCAAATTCAGATAGAACTGTTTATTAAATAATTGATAATAAACAACGTACCATAGCAACCAGTAGGTATAAGAAAACCTATCACGTTTCATTGAGTACTAGTAAGAAATATCAAGTCAAATTAAATTCCAATAATTCTGACTCTACGAATATAATTGTGATGCGATTATGGATAAAACGTTGTATTGCATTCGTGTTTTAATTGCCTTTTATCCATTTAATAATATTAAACATTCTTGCGTGGATAAAATGGTACTTAAATCACTTATACAATAAATAACTGTTATAGAAGCCACGTGATCAGTAATTTTGTTTGGAACAGGAAAAATACAAAAGCACCTTTTCTTAAAAGGGCATTTACGTTGACGCTGTCAAACTGAATCCGACAACTCGTGCCCTTATTATTATGGGCACATGTGCTGCACACCATGTATTGTCACTTTGAAATATTGCCATTTAAAAAAGAACTAATATTGCTCAAACTAAAGGATTTGCTTTCCGTAAATAGAGCAAATACTCGATCTCAAGTTTTTCATTCCAAACTGCAACTTTGAGAGTTCCATAACAGAATTAATCCAAACTTTGAACCGAACACCCATATCGCGCCAGC
The DNA here is from genome assembly GCF_000390285.2 of Anoplophora glabripennis. Classification (NCBI taxonomy): domain Eukaryota; kingdom Metazoa; phylum Arthropoda; class Insecta; order Coleoptera; family Cerambycidae; genus Anoplophora; species Anoplophora glabripennis. The sequence continues at coordinate 1,163,523 of NW_019416276.1, read as the reverse complement.
ATGGCGTAAATCCATTTTAAACTGCCACATATACGTGCTGGAAACAATATTTTTTACCGTCACGAACCCATCGATCCCCTTTATCAAACTTGTCTATAAAACTCCGGAAATAGATAGTTAAGAAATCTCTTAAGAACTCCGAAGTAAATTACACTGCTGGCTACACCAACTGTCGGTAGGAATGCATTTTCTACCCTTTCGAGATTTATTTCAGCTTTAAATCGACCATATGCATCAACGTCGCTGTCGCTTGATCTGAAACAAAACTTATGTTGTGCGCGCCCTCTGCAGCTCCGTACTTCATCATGGCCTCCCAGGCCTTTTGTGGAAGAGTAGTGGCAATTCTTTTATATTCGTATTATTACTCGATAGAGGCAATATAAATCGCATTTACGGGGGAAATGTGACATTTGATATATCCTGCTTATTATTTTAGAAGTTATGTCGGAAACTCTTGGCACTTTATCAGGCAGATGTGTATACATGATATTACGTTTATACATAAAATGTTTTTGTCTACGACAGCGGTCGGCATTGGCAGAAGGTAAAATATTGTACCGCCAAAAATTTTTTGAAAGTATAAGTTAGATAATAGATAGATAGATATATTTAGATAGATATATTTATTAGTCCAACTAGAGCATTACAGCTTTGCTATGGGACAAGTCAACTCTACATAATACAATATAATTGCATGTTAAAAAAAAGGCATATAGGCCGATCCACATTAATTACAGTACAAACAATAAATAAGTAAAATAATAAATACAATATAAACATATGATAATATACAACCTACAATAGATTAAAATGAAAATCAGCTAACAGCTACTGTCAAAAAATTCCTGAACGGAGTATGCACAAATTTTTAATAAATATATTTTAACATTTTTTCTAAATACTTAGATGAAAGTTATTTATGTTTTTCAAATGTTGAGGTAAATGGTTAAATAACCTCAGTCCCAAAACATTGTGAGCTTTTAAAGTCATGCCGAGGCGTTTGAAGGGGACACAAAAATTATGTTTGTTACGAGTATCTTGACAGTGGACAGATACGTTGGTAGTAAAACGTTCTTTATTTTTTAAATATATAACAATATTTCGAGGATATACAAACTTTTCAACGGGATAATACCAAATTCAGTGAATAAAGGGCGGCATGACTGGTTCGGCGGTACTCCAGCTATACATCTGATAGTACGTTTCTGGGCAATGAAAACGCTATCTGCCCTACATGAACTTCCCCTAATAATAATTCCATATGCTAACCTTGATTGAACTTGTGCAAAATAAAAGGAAATTAACTGAGGTATTTCTAAAACATCCTTCAAAATTCTAGTTTGATAACACTTTGAATTTAATATATTGGTAAGTTTATCACAGTGACTCCCAAATGTCAAAGTTTCATCTAAAATGATGTCTAAAAACGAAACTATTACTTTTCTCGATACTGATATTATTAAACTTTATATTTAGGGAGGATGATATCCGGCTTTGAGGTGTATGAAACATTACATAGTTTGTTTTAGCACTATTAAAGAATAAAGAATTTTCACTAAAAACCATCTACATAAATCGGAAATACCTGCGTTTATGTTATTTTGAAGAGATATTTCACACTTATTTGAAAAGAGGAGCGAGGTATCGTCAGCATATTGTGAAACAGATGCACTAGGAATTATTTTTGGCAATTCGTTAATATAAATAATAAACAGTATAGGCCCTAGAACAGAACCTTGGGGGACACCAATATCATTACTTAATGTGGAAGATATATAAGTGGTTTTTTTATTACTTTCATATTTGTGTATTTTTACCATTTGCTTTCTTCCCCTTATATATGAAGAGAACCCATCCCATAAGCCTGGAGCTTTGTTAGTAGCAAGTCATGGTTAACACAATCAAAAGCCCGACTAAGATCGCAAAAAATTCCAGTCGGACTATTACTTGCTTCAATAGCATCCAATATTTCTTCATAAAAAGAGATTATAGCGCTCGTAGTCGAATGACCTTCACGAAAACCATGTTGATTTTCGTTAATGATTTTATTATTTTTCAAAAAAGTAAGCAACTGCGAGAGCATTGCATATTCAAAGATTTTTGAAATTACCGGGGGTACAGAAATAGGACGATAATTTTCCATATTTTCAACTCATTTTTCTTAAAAATGGGAGATACTAATGAGGTTTTTAATATCGAAGGAAAAACACCTTCTCTAAATGATTCATTAATAATGTGGGTCAACGGTTTCACAATATACTTCACAATTTTTTTTATAAGAGAGCCGGTTATATCATCGGGACCAGCTGAAGTTTTATTTTTTAATTTGTGTTTAATAATAGAGAGAACGTCTCCCTCGTTTATGTAAGTTAGGAATATACTATTTGGAAGCCACATGAGATTAAATTTAATATGATTCTGTACATTTATCTTATTGACTATCTTATTTGGGGCATCTATGAAAAAACTATTAAATTGCTCAGAGACTTCTTGAGGATCCTTTGATATTTTTCCATTTTTTGTTTACCAGTTAGCTCGTTAATAACTTGCCATGTCGTCCTATTAATATTATTAGAACTATGTATTTTTTGCATATAAAACTTACTTTTCGTTTTTTTAATAAGTAGTCTATGTTTTTTTTAGCATTTTTATATGTATCAGTCAGATTGCTATCAACGATTTTTATACGATACAGATTCTTTAAATTGAGACTAGATTCTTTAATAGCTTCGTTAAGCCACTGTTTTCCGGTTCCTTTAGGTACACATTTGGAAACTCGTGGACATCACAGAACTGCACAATTTAGCGCAACTTACATGGTAGTTACTATGACAATTAACACAGTTTACACCATTTATTAAATTTGATTTACATCTTTTACAATACTTTTGCTTAGGAGCATTTGAAGAACCTTCATTCGTCGCCATCTTACTCTCCTCTTCCAGTGCCGACACCCAAATAAATTATTTAAAAAATGTTTTTTACGTTTGAGTTTTACTTTTTCTAGTATTTTATAATTTTGTGACTGATTTGAGTTTTTAATGGTTAGTAAGCAGATTAAATTTGAGTCCAAATTAAAATAAAAAATTTGGAAGAAATATATTTTTTTTCTGGACCTCGTTAAAAATTTTTAAAAGAATCCGGACCGCATCTACAATTACTTCTACGATCTTGGCAGTTTTTTACAAAAGGTTTTTAATTGCAATTGTTTTATTGAAAAATACATTGTAATTCTCATATATTTAAATGCAACTTTTTGGATAAATAAATAAATAATAATGTTCGAAACAAATCTTTCTGTTCTAACTTTATTAATTGTTCCTTTCCCAGATTGGAGACTTTAAATCAAAGCGAAAACAGTAAATAATCAAAATTAAACTATAATACAGTTTTCCATTCTGAATACGAAGCAAGACGACGTCGGTGTAAACTTTAATCTTTCCTAAGAAAATTTCGCGCGTTTTCATTAAAACTTTTATGACGGAAGTGAAATAGGATTTTCGACAATTTCAGCATTACTCGGTATTCAAGTACTCATTCAGATTTAATCCTTTTTGGTACCTTTATTTCGTCTCTATTCGATTGCACGAAGAAGCGCGTGCTTGACTCTTATCTGTCGGTCCAGTAAGACAATTTCTGCATTAATTATGAAAATCAATATAGAAGAGGAAGTGTTGAGGAAGTAATATTCTCAGAGCTCCAAGTTTTAATTGAAATTTCCCCTTAAATTATGAAGAGGTCGGCGCGGAACAGAAAAATAGGCGTAATGAAATAATAATGTTATTCCATATTTATAGGATGCTTTACTGTTTCCATTAAATAATGATATATACAGGGTTTTCTTTAAGTCATGTCGTAATTTTAGGAGAAGGAACATTAATAGATAAAGGATCTAATTCCACTATACCTCGATGAAGGGGGCTTTATACTGAAATTTGAAAAATTAAAATAGGAAAAGAAAAAACTGATATATCAGTAAAATATATTGACTATAAGGGCTTTTAATTCTCTATACATCGATTCTTACATTTTGAAAATCGATTCATTATTTTAGAAAATATGCAGCTTTGAAAATACGAACAATATTTTTGACGAGAAATGCGAAAATCGATTTAATTTTACTTCAAAACTTACGGTATTAGTCAAGTAAATGCTGAAAATGTTGTCCGCCAACTTGCATACAATGATACAGGTTGTCTTCAAACCGTTGTCGAACATTCTGGAGCACTTGCGGTGTTACTTCGCGACATACATTAATGATTCGTCCTCGCAGATCTTCCAAGGTATCAGGTGGAGTGCTGTAAACTTTGCTTTTAATGTGCCCCCAGAGAAAGAAATCTAAAGGATTTAAGTCGGGTGACCGAGGGGGCCACTCAATTGCACCTCTTCGTCCTATCCAGCGTCCTGGAAACGTCTCATTTAGGTAATTGCGCACATTGAGCGAGTAATGTGGAGGAGCTCCGTCTTGCTGGAAAATCAGTTCGTGTTCATTGTAAGCAGGGTCGTCCTCTATGATATTTGTTAGAGCTGGGTCGATGACATTTTGTAGTAAATCCAAGTACATATCGCCTGTCAAATTTCCAGGAAGGAAAAAAGGACCTACAATGGAATTTCCAAAAATACCTGCCCATACATTCAACTTCTGGGGGTGTTGGGAGTGTGTCTCATGGAAAATCCTTGGATTGGTATCAGCCCAGTAACGACAATTATGGCGATTCACTAAACCATTCAAGAAGAACGTACACTCGTCCGAAAAACACACATTAAAGAGGAAATTATCGTTTATCGCTCGTTCAGTCATTATTTCGCAAAATTGCAAACGACGATCAAAATCGTCTTCATTTAGCTCTTGCACTAGCCGAATCTTATAAGGATGGAATTTGTATTTTTTTAATATTCGTTGGACACTTGTACGACTCACTCCTGTCGCAGTAGCCAATTGCATTGTACTCAGCGTACTATCCATTGCCACTTGCCCCAATACCGCTATTTCCGTAGGTTCATTTAGTACCGGATTTTCAACCTGCCTCTTTTTGTTATGAACGGAGCCAGTTTCGCGAAATTTGGCCACCAATTCGCGAACAATTTTTCCAGACGCATGTTTCTCAGGATGCCGTTGGTTGAACAGTTCGGCGACCCGATTTCCGCATTCATTGTTTTTGAAAAAAAGCTCAATAATTTCTACTCTTTCTGGAATTGAGTACACCATAATTAATCAATTTAAAAGACTCGGCAGTATTGGTACTCTTCAACTACAAGTCACAAGACAGTTATCTAGCAACTTCTTGTGGCCTATCTAAATACGAAACAAAAAGCGGACAATTTTTTGCTCACCAAAATCAGGCTAAAGAATTCGCAAATCAGAAAAAAAAACAGCGAATTCTTTTGAAGGAATTTACCAAGCTAATACCGTAAGTTTTGAAGTAAAATTAAATCGATTTTCGCATTTCTCGTCAAAAATATTGTTCGTATTTTCAAAGCTGCATATTTTCTAAAATAATGGATCGATTTTCAAAAAGTAAGAATCGATATATAGAGAATTAAAAGCCCTTTCTAATGACCCCCCACTTAACCCCCATTCCCATTTAAAAAAATTTGGGGGATGGTACCCCCACTTAGGGGGTTGAAGATTTTGCTATGCTTTTTGCGCCAAAAGTTGTCCCCCTCAGAAGCAAACTTTACCTGTTTTTGGATTTTGCCGAAAAGTTCATTACTATACCCTGTAATGCCTTGCGGTACGTTTCCGATGGGCTACCCTGTATGTATACATATCATTCAACTTTATACATTATATTTATATTCTGGTTATTATGTTAACTCTATTAACAAAAGTAAGAGTAGTGACTGTAAGTCAGGTAAGAGTGCGCTATTAATTTTTATATCAAAGCTTATATGAAAAAAATCAAAATAATTTTTAGTAATAACAAACATTTTTATATATTAAGGATTGAAGTATACACTATTTTTATAATTTGTTATTTCAAAAAACGTCGTGTAATGTACATGTTGCAGCATACTGCATATTATTCTATTTTTTTAATTAACAATTTTGTCGTTTATAACAGTAACTTAACAAAATTAATTGAAAAATGTTGAATAAAAAAAATAAAATAAACAGTGTACCTTCCTTACTTTTTGAAAAATATATTATATTTTTTCACATTCCTGAAGTTATAAACGGAAAAGTGAGATATCACATACAAAGAACTTTCTGTTTCCCATCATAATGGGACCGAATTTCACATGGTTACATTATAAAGTAATTAGAGTGGAAAACAAACGACCTTAAACAACGTCCACAAATAAAAACTATAAACGTCTTACTTACAATTAGACTCGGCCATTTTATAACGTACGCCGCCTATAAATCAGTGGTGAATAACGTCTTTACTAGTCGGAGCAAAAAAGTAGGCGAAGTGAACAAAGAGAAATGGCCGGTTCAAATGGCCGGAGGCAGGTATTACATTCGACCGAATGGGAATATCACTGTTATCCGCTTTCTCACTTACCTATATATGTAAGAACATCCCGAAGTCAAATAAAAGGTGGAGAGCCGTAATAGGATCTAGTGTAGCGATTAGCAAGGTCGGGCATTCGGGGATTTCGCAGGGGATGGAAAAAGTCGGACAAATCCTCCTTAAAAAAAAAATTGTAAATTTTTATTCGAAATCAACCCTATTGTGTTGAAATGATAATAACAGGAAAATAAATATACGAAAAATAAAAAAAGGGCTCGGCAAAATTTTATAAAGGTGTTTGAAGGCCTTTTTGAATGTTAGAGTCTCAAACTTGAGAGGATACAAAAAATTTAAATTAAATTTGGTACAAGTGGTGTTAAATGGGATGAGGTAAGCTCCATTTTGAATCGAAAGTACTATTTGGGATTTGACAGAAACGACTAATGACGTCATCAATTATATTTTTTCCAGAAATATACCCAAAATTTTTTTCCTCTTAAAAAGCTCTCTTTTTTCTAATAAACTTTTATTAGAGAAATTTTTTTGTATTACTTCCCGTGTAAAAGTTATAAGCAATATCGTCTTATATAGAGTCTCAAAAGAAATACCAAAAAAAAAAACATATTAGCCGTGGAAGAATCAAATAGTCGTTAGAAAATAATTGAATGTTCCTTGTTTAAAGTGCATAAATGTCATTAAGAATAAATAAAAGGATTAAACTCGATAATTCTTTAATTCAGTTAAAACAAAAGGCGATGATAATAATATAGTCCAATCATTATAGACATGAAACAGCTTGCTTCGGGAAAAAAATACTATTAGAAGCTTCTCTGCGGAATATTCTTCGGAAACGTGTTATAAACAAAATATCAAAAAATCAACTCGAGGCTAGTTGGGAAACTTTGTTTAAACAATGGTCAAAGTTATGGAAAAGTGGTTTTTTGACTCGCGTAAAAAAACTATTATTCATAGCGAAAAAAAGTTTAGACATAAAAGGTAGGTATTAAATAAGCCTATAAAATGAGACAAGTCCGATTACATTCCGATAATTTGTTTATGCGCAATAGCTCAAAAATGGTCGAAAATGGCCGTTTTTTTCAATTGCTAATAATTAATGCAATTTTCATCGCAGACACTTGTAATTCAGGATTTTTCAGACTTTTTACACCCTTAATAAGTGGTAAAAATTTCAGCCCGAAAGCTTCAATGGTTTGGCGTTGGCGGAATTTGTTATTTAAGAAGATGCTATTTTCAATTCAAATTTCCTAAACTCGAGGGCGTTGTATAGTTTCGATCATTAGTTGTTTTTGTACCTTAATAGTTATATTAACATATGCATTTACTGGGAATTTAATTTTTCAAATTTAATTTGTTTAAAAATGACTGAAAAAATGTTATTAATATTTATTAAATTGTTAAGATAGGTAATTATTATAAAATGAAATAGTAACCTCTATAGTTTAGTTAGTACTATTTTTCTTCGAATTTAAAAAAAACCGTTGTTCTAAGTTGATTAGAAGCTGAGATAATTTTTTTATTCAATCGCAATGACCTTAATTATTAATATTAAGAGCCGAAATTTGGCGAGAGAGCGAGGCGGAGCATGCGTCTGGTTGGGCGCAGGAAAATGATCGAGCGGCTTCAAATTGATGGAGCTGGAAAAATTAGCCATATCTATAATGAACCTATCGAGATGATTCTTTTTTTAATTTGTGGTAGCGCGAAAATTCATGAGCATTGAAGCTATTGTATTAACATTATTTCAACCCGAGATTTAATTTTTTATTTAGCCTCGCTCTTCCCGCTCGTTTGCTAGACCGAGTAATAGAACGCATCGCCGCTATCTTCTTTTTTTGCACTTAAATAGTTGGATTCACCTTAATGTTAATGTAGGACATGAAAATATAGCTCTTAATGTATACTCTCTCCAAATTTCGGCTTTTAATAGTTAAGGACACTGCAATTAAATAAAAAAAATTGTCTCAGCTTCTAATCAACTTAGAACAACATTTTTTTTAAATTACTATTTCATTTTATAATAATTACCTATCTTAACAATTCAGTAAATATTAACATTTTTTCAAAGTCATTTTTAAACAAATTAAATTTGAACAATTAAATTCTCAGTAAATGCATATGTTGTTAATACAACTATTTGGGTACAAAAACAACTAATGATCGAAACTCTACAACGCCTTTGAGCTTGGGAAAAATCAATTGAAAATAGCATCTTCTTAGATAACAAATTCCGCCAACGTCAAACTAATGAAGTTTTCGGGCTGAAATTTTTACCACTTATTAAGGGTGCAAAAAGCCTAAAAAATCCTGAATTATAAGTGTCTGCGATGAAAATTGCATTAATTATTAGCAATTGAAGAAAACGGCTATTTTCGACCATTTTTGAGATCTTGCGCATAAACAAATTACCGGAATTTAATCGGACTTGTCTTATTTTACAGATTTATTTAATACCTACCTTTTTGTATAAATCTTTTTTCTCTATGAATAACAGCTTTTTACGCGAGTCAAAAAACCACTTTTCCATAACTTTGACCATTGTTTTAACAAAGTTTCCCAACTAGTCTCGAGTTGATTTTTTGATATTTTGTTTATAACACGTTTCCGAACAATATTCCGCAAAAAAACTTCTAATAGTATTTTTTCCCGAAAAAAACTATAATGATTGGCCTAATAACTAAACTTAAAAAATGAGGCAAACGCTTTCATACTACATACATATTACAATCTATTCTCTATATGACCTCTCATTTCAAGACACATATCCAATCTTCACCTAACTTCTTTGTGGACTGCGTTTTTAACATTTCGCCGTTTAACTCATTACAAGCGTTTGTGATTTTTTCTTTCAAATGATTAATATCTCGCGAAGGTGTTTTGTTAACCTCATTTTTTAAAACCCCCCATAAAAAAATCGAGGGGTGTTAGATCTGGTGACTTTCCGGGCCACTGAATAGGTCCATTAAGCCATTTTTCTGGGAAAGTGTTATTTAAATATTGCTGCACGATGCTGGCCTTGTGGGGTAGAGCCCCGTCGTGCAGAAACCATAGGATTCTCCTTAGCTGCACATTCTCCAGAAATGGAAGAAGTTCTTCTTGTAAGAAATATAGGTAACTCACGTTGTTCAATGTATGGTCATAAAACTAAGGCCCAACTAAATGCCTACCGATAATGCCGCACCATACATTTACCCCAAAATGGCCTTGGTTTTGGACTGGATTTACAATGTGGCGATTTTCAATGGACCAGTACTGTTCGTTGCACCACCTGTTTGGCAAACCATTACTGACAAACCGACTTTCGTCCGTCCAAAGAACGTGTACAAAAAGGTTCTGGTCAACAGTTTCTACATTTACTACAATTTGAGCTATAAAATTAAGTCTCTTTTCAATGTGATGCTCAGGCAAATACTCCAAATTGTGAATTTTGTAGTCATGGTCATTGGTCTTTAAAGTTCGTTGAACGGCTGATTTATCCAAATTTAACTCCTGGCTAGCCTGCCGTATAGAATTTCGTGGATTTTGCTCGAAATACTGTAACAGTCTAGCTGTATTAACATTGTTTCTTACCCTTCGGTCAATTATTTGATTTTTCCGAACAGAAAATTCATCTTCATTTAACACCACGTGTCTCAAATTTTATTTAAATTTTTTGTATCATCACAGTAGTACTATCGTGTTTGACACCCTCTAGAAAAATCACCCTCTCCTCCAAGCTGTTTTTATGTGAATATCAGGGAAATTAAATATTTCTACAGTACCAGCAACCTAATACAAAAATTATAGTTTTTCTTATTTTTCGGAAAATAATGTCTCTATTATCAATAGGATTCGCTGGTTTTCGGACATTTATTAAATTTGGTAAATGTCGTCTTTACTCTTAAGTTTCGCAACTTCGCTTTTTCGTGTTTTGGCCGAAACCCTCGGCTACGCCACTGCCCGCCAGGGTTACTCTCGCAAAGCGGGACACCGCGTTCTTCCTTTAAGGCCCTAACAATGAGGGAGCCGTTGTCGAATTGATAAATCCTGTGATTCGAGTTGAACGTTCTGTTATGGATGATAAATTTTCCGATGTTGTTTACACTACACTGCAAATGGGGGCGGCAAATCCCGTCCTCAATTAGCCCGTTGTGTCAATCAGTGGTGTTTAGGCAGGGCGAAATCGTTTATCTGATCGTTATGTTACAAACAACAATGAAGTATGGGTGATTAAAGGTATGTTCGGATATTAAAAATAATATCTAGTTTATTTATTTGGTAGTGTTTTGTTTGTATGTATCTTACTATGTATACAGTGTCTATCAGCCAAATGGAATAAATTCAATAATAAATAATAGTATTTTTAGTTGCGCATTTTTTTCAACAAAAACTTTGTATACGGGGTGTGTCATGTAACAGTAGTCAATACCAATTTTCTTATTTTAAATGCACACCCTGTATATTATTCAATTTTTGGATACTTCAGAAAATTCTAGACATATTTCATGTACAATGTCATATAACTATCTTCAACTGTTTCGGAAATATTAAGTGTTTTCAGATATATTGCAAAAATTAACATTGACAAATTATTTGATTACAGAAATTCTCTACAACACACCCAAAAACTAAAAAGTAATACTGTTTATTTATTGATAATGTAAAAAAGCAAAAAAAAAACATTAATGTCAATGTAGAAGACGTCATGTAGGTAGACAATACGTTGCTAAAGCCAGGCGTTTTAAACAAAAGTAAACAAAACTATTTATAGTTTTTTTTATTTCATATCAGTAAAAAGGAACGCTGAAATGGGTTTTGCTTACTTTCTCATTATCAATAGATAAATGGGAAATAAATATTGACTGTGTTGTAGCGAATTTCTGTAATCAAATAATTTTAATTTTTTAATGTTAATTTTTGCAATAAATCTGAAAACACTTAATAATTCTGAAACAGTTGAGATAGATATAAGTATACTTGAAATATGTTATTATTCTATTTTTAAACTGCAATGATATTCTTGTTTACGCAGTCACTAGGAAAGTAAAAACAAAAACTATTAAAAATACTATATGTTCTTCATCAGCCGAAAAGATAATATTTAAAAGCAGAAAAAAACCTTATTTATGTTAACGTTATTTATTACTTACCTGCCACGAAGTGATCAACGGCACACTCTGCACAGTTTAAATTTAAGCAGAATCCGATCCTGATTCGAACGCTTACGAGAATCGAAATGTGTGGTTCTTATGTATAAGGTATTTAGGGTCTGTAGAGTGGTATAGCCTCTGGAGTTTTGGTGATCTATAAATAGGAACAGAATGACTGAACGAACGAACAATTCGAAATGGATTTTGAAGAATAAGAGTAGTACTTTCAGATGCCGTAATGAGTTTTGTGTGGAAAATTGCCTCGAGATCTAACATAAATTGAAATATGTATAACGAAAAATCGTGTTTCTTGCACTTTTAGTTTAAATTTTTTCTAATACCTGACCTTTTCTCTAATAACTTTCGCGAAATTATGATCTGGTTTTTTATTTAAAATTTTGTTCGAATTTGATTAAACTTTAAATTTAATATTATTATTCAGTGAGTTATAAAAATACATATATGTCAAAGAAAAGTTAACAATTTTAAATTGATAACAAATATATCAATTTTAACAACACTGTCTTAATTACTTAAATAATTTGAGCAACCCATTAAGTAAATGCTATTTTAGCTTTAATCTCTAATCCTAGCACCACCTTCGGTTCCAAATTAACACGATACTCCTTATGCCCCTAAACCAAGGCAGCCCATTTCAAGCTAGAGAATTCCCCACAATTGCGTACGAAACACGCCCTTTTTTAAATCTGCCCCTCCTAAGGGCTTTAATCGACGATTAGTCGTAACCGTAGCTAAAATCGGTCGGATGGTCCTGTTCCCTTCCATCCGGAATTGATTTTGCCATTATAAGCCGGGCAGGAAAGTCAAGGCGTAACGACTGACATTGAAACGAACTTCCGCAACTGTAAAATAATAAAATTACATAACTTGATCAACTAAATTTAAACTTTAAGCATTTAAAATTACTGCTTTAATACAACTGTAGGGCCATTTAATTGGAAAATCTCTTTTGTTGCATGTGACACTGTCTGTCTCGCCACTTACACCCGGAGAAGTGGCAAGGATATCTCGAGATTTATGGGAAAACTTTAATTTCATGTTTCAAGGCGTCGTCCTTTTGGAGTTTTCATCTTTTATTGGTTTTTTTATGGCGGAGGACGCCGCTGCGCTGGCCTCTTGAAATTTCAAACGCCAAGACCACGTTTTACTGAATCAACTTCTTTATTGCCTTTGCAAACATAATTTTGAAAAAAAGCTACATCGAACGGAATATAAAAGTTTTCAGCTTGTTATATTTTTATTCTAGCGTCGGAAAATAATGAGGGTAAGTAATATAACATTTTTTTCTTTGCGTTTTCGTGACACAAGTTGTTATAGTTATTTACACCACTAAGAAGGTAATTATTATTTACCAGTCGAGGACGATTTTGCGCGAGCGGCTGGCGATAGAGTCCGAGACTGCTAAATTATACTTAACTGCTGCGTGGTGTTTTTTGCACAGTTTTTGAAACTAGAGCATCGTGAAACATATACAGGCCATTCATTCCGAAGAACATCGGTAACGTTACTGGCTAATACAGGAGTTGATGTATTAGCATCAAGAGACATGGTGGGTGGAAATCAGTCACAATTGTAGAAAGTTATGTTGCTGACAGTTTAAGTAATAAAAATGAAATAGCCAAAAGGATTCTTTACAATGACTGCAGTCACTTCAACTGCAGATTCTAGTAGTACGTCGCATCATGCTGTTTTAATGGATCAGTCAGATAATATTGAGCCCCCGGTGACTGAAATGGAGCGGTTAAATCATTTTGAGAAAAATGACAACTAGTAAAAGCGAGGAGAATAACTATCCAGATTTTATAAATGTTACTAAATGTAATAACTATACAATCACTATAAATATTCATTCATAATAATAAAATGTAATGTTCATCAAATATTTCTATTTATTTGTTCATAAAATATGCATTTATAACTTGTAATCGCTTTTTTCCCTAGGGAGGTAAGTTACCTCACTTACCTCCCGTTGTCCATAGCAACTTCCATTTCTACGATAAAATCCACTTACATCTTTAAAATAATGTATTAATAGTCTATTTACTACAGGGTGTCCGGTAAGTACCTCCTAATCTCTCGGGAGTGTATAGGGGAGGTCAAAATAAAACTAGTCCTTCCTATAATTTTTTTTCCTAATGTGCCCCCTAACGGAGTTATGGGGGGTCAAAGGGGTACCTAGAAATTAACGTTTAGGGTTATAACTTTGAAACCACCCTGTATATTTTAATAAAATTTTCGTACGTTGTATTACACATGGAGCTCTACGATTTGATGCTAAAATCAACTTTTTGCTATTATCAGGTGTCCAGAAACGGACTGGCCCTATCACAATTTTTCTCAAAATTTTGACAGAAGTAATTTTATCAAACTGAAAATATTATTATTAGATACTCTGAAGGTTTTTCTTTAAAAATGGTACTCTTTATTTATTTCGAAAAAATGAACGGTTTGCGAGATAAATCGGTTTTGAAAAAAATTGGTAACAAAAACAACAATTAAAATTTATTTTTTTTACATATTATTTCATGCATTTAATTTCTTTAACTTTATCAAGTCCAGAAATCTTTGAACGGGTTGGCTATACTTTATGAGCAAGTAGTGACCAATTAAAAATAACATTTGAAAAATAACTTACTTACAAGACATGCAACAAAGAACATTCAACAATGAACAAAGGTACCTAAATGTTACTTCGGTAGATGTTCAAAATGAGCACCCCGTACTTCAATGCACTTTCTAATCCTACGAATGTTTTCCCGGTGCACTTGAAATAATATTCCGTGATTATTGCGGAGATGGTCACAGTTCTGTGTTAGCCTCAGCAGAAGTTCCTCTCTACTATTTACGGGTGTTGAATAAACGTTATTTTTTAAATGACCCCACAGAAAAAAGTCTAATGGGTTTAGGTCGGGCGACCTAGGTGGCCATAATACAGGTCCGCCTCGACCTATCCATCGATCACCAAAAACATTCGTCAGATGTTGACGTACTAAACGATCAAAGTGGGGTGGTGCACCGTCATGCATGTACCACATTTCAGTTCTTATTTGAAGGGGCACTTCTTCTAACAAAATATTTAGATTTTCCTCTAAAAATTGCAAATAAAGAGCACCATTAAGTCTTTGCTCCAGAATAAATGGACCAATCAAATGATTCCCGATAATGCCAGCCCACACATTCACCATAAACCTTTGTTGGTAGCGAGTTTGAACTAAAGCGTGAGGGTTTTCTTCATCCCAGACATGTAGATTATGCGAATTAATTATGCCGTCTCTTGTAAAACCTGCTTCATCGGTGAACAAAATAGATGTACCAAAATTATGATTCCGAATATGATGCTGTAAAAACCAATTGGCGTATTGAAGTCTTTTTGGATAATCATCTGGAGACATAGCATGTACTTTTTGGATGTGGTACGGGTAAAGCAATTGTTCTTTCAGAGTTTCATGTACAGCCCATTTTGTAACATTGTTTTGCGCCGCAAGCTTCCTTATGCTATTTGAAGGATTATTAGCAACGTCTTCCAATATTTGTTCCTCTACATGAGGGTCTCGTACTCTCCTCGGGGCTCCTGCTCCACCACGGCGTGGCAAAAAGCTTCCTAAATAAAGGATTCGGAAGAAATTAGTTTCACTAACGTTTTTCACTATTTTTTTTTACCTGTTTCTCTTAAACTACGATCAACTCTTTCAAAAGTTTTTGGACTCGGCAAATGTCGACCCGGAAACCTTTCCTCATAAAGTCTTCTTGCCTCCACGGAGTTGCATAATGCTTCCCCATAAATTAGGTGCATATCAGCATATTCTGCACAGGAATATTCTTCCATTTTTAAATGTTATTTCTAACGGCTTAAAACGAATACCACAATAAAATTGAATTTTTATTCTGTCACGCGCCTTTGACAAGTACTTTAAAATCAACAGGGTCTAACAACGAAAACAATAGAAAAGAACTCCATGGAGACAAGAGCAATAATAATTTGTAGATGTATTTTGGTCATAGATGTTGATTTTACAAGAAACGGCATTATTCATTCCCTTAATTCACCACCAGTAAATGTTTATGGTGAATCTGTAGGCTGGCACTAGCGGGAATGATTTTATTGTAAAAAAATAAATTTTAATTGTTGTTGTATTTGTTACCAATTTTTTTCAAAACCGATTTATCTCGCAAACCGTTCATTTTTTCGAAATAAATAAAGAGTACCATTTTTAAAGAAAAACCTTCAGAGTATCTAATAATAATATTTTCAGTTTGATAAAATTACTTCTGTCAAAATTTTGAGAAAAATTGTGATAGGGCCAGTCCGTTTCTGGACACCTGATAATAGCAAAAAGTTGATTTTAGCATCAAATCGTAGAGCTCCATGTGTAATACAATGTACGAAAATTTTATTAAAATATACAGGTTGGTTTCAAAGTTATAACCCTAAACGTTAATTTCTAGGTACCCCTTTGACCCCCATAACTCCGTTAGGGGGCACATTAGGAAAAAAAATATAGGAAGGACTAGTTTTATTTTGACCTCCCCTATACACTCCCGAGAGATTAGGAGGTACTTACCGGACACCCTGTATAGTGAGAACAGATAAAAGTTCTTATCTTATTTATATTTAAGTTGTTACAGATAAATTTGTCAAAATTTGCACACGAATAAATAAAACATCAATCGTCTTTAGAAAAAAAAAACATTATTCCCGATACACTGTAAAAAAAATCTGTCCCTGGGCTCTTTTTAGAGACATCGTTTTTTTTGGGACATATAAATGGGACAGCCTGTCTCGAAACTGTGATGGACACCTTCACAGTTAGTTTATAGTCGAACTAATTAGATGCGGAAAACCAACGTACAAAATAAAAGCTGCTGAACAGCACGAAACAAAAAACCTCCCGTCCTACAAAACGAGGGTGCAAAGTTCGTGGCGATAAATCAATCGGGCAATTAAAACAAAAACCGTTCCGTTTTAAATCTTGTTCCAAGAATAAACTGCAGGGACATTACCAGGACATTAATATTGGTAAGCAAACTGCTTCCCTTTAAATCCTATCGTGTTAAAGTTAATCCGCTGCAGTTTAATTGGTTGAAATAAGGGCTCGCTTCCCTCACCAGGATCGGTGGGGAAGTTAAAGAAGAATTTAAGGCTTTGAAAGTAATTCGGAATACGCCTTATAAAAAATACGTGCTTTGAGTTGTTGGGGATTTTAACAATATTCAAGTTTTGTCCGTTTGAGAAAGTACGATGAAGAAACTTACGATCGGGTCTCTTCGACTTTAATCTTACAATTAATAATTTACTTAATAGATAAATTAAATGCTAAAATAACACCCCATTCTGTCTCTAATTTAAAATATCAGTATTGTTAATAAGGTTTTGACAAAGTAGAGTTACATAGAAGGCAAGATGTTAATGACAATTGACAATGAAATAACTACTTCTGACGTTATTTTACGAAAAATGAAGTAATAAATTTATACAAGCCTTGAATGGAATAATGATTGTTCATAGGCAAAAATTGTGTATCCAACATCAATTTGACATGAAACGAATTTGTTTGTCAATTCTGTGTTTTTGGTACGTTTTCCCTTTTAAGCATCCAACAGAGGTTATCCGGAAAGTAGTCAAGATGAGGGCGCAAGAAAATGCAATTTTAAGTTCATGAGACAACCCAATTGTTTGGTTTTTCAACAATTCCTCAATTAAATTCTGGTAATCCTCACTCTTCTGATTCCCCAAGAAATTCCGAGCGATTTTCTTGAAACTTAATCATGCTGCTCTTTCGGTATAATTCATTTTTTTGATATAAACCAAGTCTGAGTAAAAAACTACTCAATAATAGTTAAATTTAAATCATATTAGAGAAAAAGTCAACTCAATATTGGCTTTATATATATATATATTCATAATATAGTAAAAAGTCGCTTAATTGATAGTTAACAGTAACTTGGATTTGAGTAAAACTAAAACTCACTCATTTCTGATGCAACAGTTTCACTCAGTTGTACTCATACTAATAGAGTGAAAATTTCATGCAATCGTGTGTGGACAGAAATTGATACATTACTGAGTAAAATTGAGTTGAAATGTGAGTGAAATTTTGTTACAGTGGATGGCGTGCAACCTAATATCTGATATACAATAACTGTACTGTCAAAAATGCTGATCTACTAGAGAAAATGAAAGATGAATTTGAACTGCCTCTTGTTTTGAAAAATAGGATATTTCTGTTTTTTTTTGTATTATAGGGCGGATTTTCGTGATACAAAAAAAAATTGCGGGTGATCCATCAATTCTGGCTCTGGATTCGGATTTAGCGCATCAAAATGCATACAAATATGGTTCTACAGTCATTTTCAGTAATTTTTTACAATTATACCCTATGCTGATCCCTCCCAAGGCCAGATTTTCTTTATTTTCTGTATTTTAGGGTGATTTTTCCCGGTTATAAAGAAATAAAGGGTGAGCAATTCTACTTCCGTGTGAAATATTCACTCTATTAATATGGTACTAATAAAATTTTATGAGTGAAACTATTGTAACAGATGTAAGTCAATTTTACTCACATCCAGTTTCTGCCAACTATCAAGTGAGTGATTTTTGACTCTATTCTGCGTATGTAAAACTAATTAAGAGTTGAAATTTTTCTAATATGATTTAAATTGAACTATTATTGAGTAATTTTTTATTCAGACTTGGCTTATATGCTCATTAAGTTTAAATTTAAATACCATTGTATTAAAATTACAATATTTTAGGTCTCCATTAAAAGAATTGGTTAACTGGACGAATAAATTGCCATAACCTGTATTGCATGCTACAGATACGTGAGTAGGTGTAGGTAAGAATTTAACTGTCAGTTTATTTAACCAAATATAAATCGAGACTCAATATATTTTTGTTTTTAATTATTGTAATCAAACCACTGCATTTAAACATAATTTTCACCAAAATAAGTTGATTAATGGACACTTGTTCAGCGCTACACGCCATACAACAGGCCACGAGATAGGAACTATGGAAATAGACAAAGACAACGCACGAGAACCATATAATGGGGTGCGGTCACCCAATAATGATGACATTTACTCCGATTTAGCTACAATCTGCAGAATTTATTTAACGGGTACCTATATTTGAGTAAAAGTACTTAGTTTTAGTTCAAATATTATCGCAAATGAATAAAATTATCAAAATGCTCAATATTGAGTGAAATTGTACTCAATAATTTCTCTCAATGAATTCACTCCGTACCTATATTGCTTTCACTCATACCGATTTTTTACAGTGTAAAATAAGTGGTAATAAAAAATACAGACTATTTTGTGTCGATTACTTATAGAAATATGCAGGTATACTGCGATGATGCGTTTTCCCCAGATATAAATTTCAGTTATCTGGGGCCCAAGGTCACCGCCAATTGATCATAGAATAATTAATGTTCGGGGTATTTCCACAGAAGCTGTTCGACCGGAATTAAAGCAGAATAATTCAAGCTGGCCGCGACCCCAACACACAAACTCATTCGTCAAGTATTTGTTGAAAAGGGTGAAGTTTACGGCCTACGGGCCAGATTAGAATTTCGGCCGACTAGATATGCGGTTTTTAATTAAATGGCTGTGTATCAGATACGATTTTAATATGGAGAGGGCTGTGGGGAAAGAAAGTTAGAAACACGCAGGTATGTCTGAAAAAATGATTTATTGCGATTCAAATCATTTAAAGCATGCGCCGCGACTTTAAGGACACGACCAGTGCTACCTAGATTACGAAGGCCTCATTAGGGCCTTTCGTCGCATTCGTTTTTTTACGTAAAACGATTTTTTGAAGCAAAACCAGCGTAATATAATTTAGTATTTACATGGTGTCTGAAATTCGATAGTATGGGACTACTGTGAGGATATAAAAAATTTAAATAAAATTTGGTTAACGAAGAAGAAAATGTTGTAGAATTAGTGATGCAATCAATAAGAAATGCCCCAAAGACATCTTTAAGAAAAAGAGCTTCAGAAATTGGAAACGTTAGTAAGTCTCGTTTACAAATATTATTAAAAAAAATAAATAAAATACTGTGTAAAACCGTACTTATCTTATCAACTTCGACGTCATCTGTTACATGAGTGTTGTATAATAATGAGAAAGTAATATTAACGGTCGGTAGAAGGAAGCACAGAAAACAAGTGCTTAGGTAGGGAATTCTGGAAGGAAGCCTAAGTAGTTGAAGATAGGGAGTTGAAGTGAGAACAGTGTGCAGATAGGTAGTAAGACGATCGGCGAACAGTGTGGTGTGAAAAATATAGAAGTAGTGGAAAATTAAGTGTTTAACCGGTATTAGTTAGCAGGTAATATTCTTTTACTACTTTGTTGTTAATTGTTCTATATAATCTTATGATTGTGATGATTATAGATATTTCATGATAATTCTTTGTATGTTTAGCTTCCATTGCTTTATGCTCAAGGGCATATATTTTTCTAAGGTAAAATTGTTATAATTATTATTAACGATTGCTCATTATCTATTTCAGGTTAAAATATATATTGTCGTGGGCGCCCAGACATTACAATAATGACTCCTTTGTTTCACATCTAACTTGTTTTTGTCATGATTACGTTGTTCGTAAAATATAGATGTTTCATGATAATAATTCTGTATATGTTTAGCCTTCATTGTCTTACGCTCAGGGGCTTGTATTTTTCTAATATAAAATTGTTACAATTATTATTGAAGACTGCTCATTATTTATTACATGTTAAAATATGTATATATTGTCGTGACTGCCCAGATATTGCAATAGCAACCCCTTTGTTTCACATTTGACTTGTTTTATCATGATTATGTTGTTCTTTGATTTCTTGTGCTCACTTTATGTCATACGTCTATACGAGCCTTGTTGAGTTTACTAACATTTTCGCCCGTGCGGAACGAATCTGGATTAAGCTCGACTGCCTCCCGTATGGGACTCCAGTACCTTCCGGCCCTGCCGGCTAACTAACACCAACCTCTTCAGTTTTACTTGGAAGTGGGTATGACTAATATGGGTTAACAAATGACATTTACTGACACATTAAATGAGACAGGTCTTATTTATCATTAGCAAAGGATCTTAATTTATACCTTTGGTTAGCGGTTGTTTTGTATTTATATTTGGGTGGTAAGAGCAACGATCGTGGGTTTCTCTGCCATGTTCTTTCCCCACAGGAGCTTTAGGTGAGCTTGTCACTCTCATTTTATGTTAAATGGTTGTTAATGTTTTTGTTGTTCTTTCTATTTATCACATGTTTAATTTGAAGACTGTTGTACGTAAATAATAAAGTTAGGTGTATTTACTCTGCTTTTGTTTTATAAAATTAAACCATACATCCCCTCAAAAAAAGTTAGTAGCCAGCGCCTTTCGGTCAATTAAAAAAATAGATACACACAACGTAGGTATTCCTTATTACGATCACATATTTTTGGCCACGTTTATATTCCTTTATTTTTTTATCGAACCTGGGGTTGTTATACTACAAAACATCCTTATAAATCAAAGTTTGTCCATAGACTAGAAGAAGGGGATGATTCTAAAACGTTGGAACTTTGTTTATAGGTGGGTGAGCACCATCTCGAAAACAGAAATTTTTCCCACGATATTATTTTTTCGGATGGGGCGACTTTTTCACGAATGGAATAGTTAGCTCTCAAAATTGTAGATACTGGGCTTCCAAAAATCCTAATTTTCGGATTAATTAACGTTTGGTGTGCTGTTTCTTATTTTGGAATAGTTGGACCCTATTTTATAGAGGAAAATTTGAACCAGCATTCTTATTTGCAGTTACTAAGTACGTTTTTCTTAAGCTACCTAACCGATATGCCATTAGCACACCGAGAGGGAGCTTATTTTAAACAAGATGGTCATTCATCTCATTCTACAATTATGGTTAGAGAATAGTTAGACCAACATTTTCAAGATCGATGGATAGGACGATTAGTTCCTGTTCCATGGCCTCCTAGAAGTCTTGATCTGACAAAAATGGACTTTTATTTGTGGGGCAATCTAAAACAAAAAGTTTATGCTGTACCGCTTGGTAATAATGTGGACACTTTAAAAAACAGAATAAGAGAAACAATTGCTACTATTCCTTTATACGAAATACGAAATGTCTATAGAGAATTTATTAGAAGAGCTGAAATTTGTGCAGAAATTGGAGGCAATAAATTTGAGTAACATTTATTTTTGTAAATTTAAATTACATTATTCCTTCTTTATGTAAATTTTCATATTATTAGCAATAAATTGACTTAATAAGAATAAAATTGAAGAAATTGATTATTGCATAAATTTTGCAAATATCAATTAAAGTGGTACATATACAAATTAGCTGTATTATTGATGGACAGATTATAGAACCCTATTTTATAAATGGAAATTTGACCTCTGAACCATATTTATTACTATTGCAAAAACATAAATATTATGACAGAGCTTAGACGATTATTCGCGAACAATAACAACAATTTTGCTTTCAACATGGGGCTCCTCCACATTTTTCACGTGTGATCCCTACGAGCATATCTAGATGAAACTTTTCCTGGTAGATGTACTGGATAGAGGCGGACAATTGAATGACCAGCTAGGTCTCCCGATGTGACCCCGCTTGACACATACAAAATGTAATCTACAAAAATAGGCCGCAAAATATGGAAGAGTTGCAGGAAAGGATATGGCATGAAATTTCCAATATTCCTCGAAACACCCTTTTAGATTCACTACAAAATTTTGTTCAGCGGATTCATTACTGTTAGGAGGTAAATGGTGAACACTTTGAGCACATTATAAAATAGAATTCCAAAGAAAATATTTGTTGTTTATTATAACTTGTTTTTTCTCTTTTTTATTCCGGCATAACTATTATATTATTGTTTTCATAAAATTTAAAATTTCCAGGACATTCAGTAAAATATACCTATATTTTTTTGTGTTTCATGCATTTTTTTCAATCCTGAATTATTATGCGTTTTTATTTTCTGTTATTTTAAAAATAAATATCCATAATTTGGAGCCCTTTTTCATTTGTAAATTTGAGAGTAGTGAAAAGTTACTTTCAAAGTTTGATATCTCGAAAACGGTTAAGTGTAAGTACATGATGTGCTATACCCTAAAACGTTTGTGTCTTATGTTTTTTCGAAAGCTATCCTATTTTAAGAGACCGTTTCCATACATATTAACCCTGTATAAAAATTATAACATAGGTACAATATAAAAAATATGTTTCTCTTTCTGCTATTCTATCGATATAACTTCTGTTGAAACATTATCGGTAAAACAAAACGGATCCATTACGGGCCTTTCGTTCAGTCAATTAAAAACTTTTCAGGATCAAAATCGCCGAGCTGATTGATATATGGTGGAAACACCACGAAAACGCGGCAAATAAAACGCACGCAGAATTGGCTGAAAAATACTCACTTCCTACCAATTCTCCGGGTGACAAAGTACAGCGACAGTTTCACCTCATTCATCAATTACTTCTAGCGATTTGACGTCTCTTTTAAGGGAGTAGAGCTTTGGGGAACGGGTTCGATTTTATTTAACAGTTACTAGATAGATAACTATACGGTTATCTATAACTATACGGTCTGTTACCAAAACATAAAAAAAATTGTGTATCGGGCAAATTTGTAAGAATTTTATAATGAAAATAATAAAAGTGGGCTGACCTTTTTTTTGTCGAAAAATATGATTTTAATCGAAAAAACTCTAGAGGTACTTTTTACTTAAAATTATAGGTATACAGAGTGTGGCGTGTATAATCTATACAAATTAAACTACAGGTTCCTAACGATATTTGTAATAGAAAAGTCTTTCGAAAAAGTTTTATTTCTGCGTTTTTTTTTCGTAAATTAAAATTCAATTATGGATCAAAATATTTTCTCTGGAACGGTCCTGTCCGTGTGCTGTACGATGAGTTGTAGCAGCCCATATGTGCATATTATGGAAATTCACTTCATCACGGGTAAATGTCGCCTAATCTGTTACACAAACATAAGCAGGATAGTCTACTTGATTGGCACATTGCCGTAAAAACCATCCTGCAAAAACGCATTCGTTGATCACAATGCGGGGGTAAAATCTGTTGAACTGGTTGCAGATGATAGGGGTGCAACAGCTGGCGCCTTAAGATGCGATGTACGGTACGAGATGAGGTTCCTACTTGCTGTGCGAGTCGTCGAGTACTAATTGTGGGGTCTTCGTCAAGATTTTCCAACACTGCATCTTCAACATTAAGGTTCACTTGCTGACCACGTCCTTCTCCTCGAGGAATAACACTTCTCATATCTCGCAGCCGCTGAACGCACTGTAGGATTGTATTTGCACATGGGTGGTGACGTTATGACCATCGTTCCCGGTACAACTAGTCGCCGCGAGCGCATTTTCTCCGGCTGCACCATACACTAACACCATATCGACACGTTCGGAAATAGTAAATGCATCGTTTTCTCGGTTCATTGTAAAACTAGTTTGTGCACAAACTAAAATATTAAGCAAAGTAAGAAATAAGAATCTCGTTTTTAATGTAATCGGCACGATATTCTTATTTTTTACTTCTTTATGAAAATTACAGTGTCACTATCGTGGAATTATAAAATAAAAACTTTTGTCTGGAATCTTTCACTTTTTAATACTGATGG
>NW_019416276.1:1105830-1138540 GCF_000390285.2 Anoplophora glabripennis | reverse complement strand
TCCACATTTTGGATGTGTGGTACGGGCATGTCTAGATGAACATTTTCCTGATAAATGGATTGGACGCAAAGGGCAATTGAATGACCAGCTAGGTCTCCCGATGTGACCCCGCTTGACACATACAAAATGTAATCTACAAAAATAGGCCGCAAAATATGGAAGAGTTGCAGGAAAGGATATGGCATGAAATTTCCAATATTCCTCGAAACACCCTTTTAGATTCACTACAAAATTTTGTTCAGCGGATTCATTACTGTTAGGAGGTAAATGGTGAACACTTTGAGCACATTATAAAATAGAATTCCAAAGAAAATATTTGTTGTTTATTATAACTTGTTTTTTCTCTTTTTTATTCCGGCATAACTATTATATTATTGTTTTCATAAAATTTAAAATTTCCAGGACATTCAGTAAAATATACCTATATTTTTTTGTGTTTCATGCATTTTTTTCAATCCTGAATTATTATGCGTTTTTATTTTCTGTTATTTTAAAAATAAATATCCATAATTTGGAGCCCTTTTTCATTTGTAAATTTGAGAGTAGTGAAAAGTTACTTTCAAAGTTTGATATCTCGAAAACGGTTAAGTCTAGGTACATGATGTGCTAAACCCTAAACCCTAAAACGTTTGTGTCTTATGTTTTTTCGAAAGCTATCCCACTTTAAGAGATAATCGACCGTTTCCATACATATTAACACTGTATAAAAATTATAACATAGGTACAATATAAAAAATATGTTTATCTTTCTGCTATTCTATCGATATCCCAACTTCTGTTGAAACATTACCGGTAAAACAAAACGGATCCGTTACGAACCTTTCGTTCAGTCAATTAAAAACTTTTCAGGATCAAAATCGCCGAGCTGATTGATAGATGGTGGAAACACCACGAAAACGCGGCAAATAAAACGCACGCAGAATTGGCTGAAAAATACTCACTTCCTACCAATTCTCCGGGTGACAAAGTACAGCGACAGTTTCACCTCATTCATCAATTACTTCTAGCGATTTGACGTCTCTTTTAAGGGAGTAGAGCTTTGGGGAACGGGTTCGATTTTATTTAACAATTACTAGATAGATAACTATACGGTTATCTATAACTATACGGTCTGTTACCAAAACATAAAAAAAATTGTGTATCGGGCAAATTTGTAAGAATTTTATAATGAAAATAATAAAAGTGGGCTGACCTTTTTTTTGTCGAAAAATATGATTTTAATCGAAAAAACTCTAGAGGTACTTTTTACTTAAAATTATAGGTATACAGAGTGTGGCGTGTATAATCTATACAAATTAAACTACAGGTTCCTAACGAAATTTGTAATAGAAAAGTCTTTCGAAAAAGTTTTATTTCTGCGTTTTTTTTTTCGTAAATTAAAATTCAATCATGGATCAAAATATTTTCTCTGGAACGGTCCTGTCCGTGTGCTGTACGATGAGTTGTAGCAGCCCATATGTGCATATTATGGAAATTCACTTCATCACGGGTAAATGTCGCCTAATCTGTTACACAAACATAAGCAGGATAGTCTACTTGATTGGCACATTGCCGTAAAAACCATCCTGCAAAAACGCATTCGTTGATCACAATGCGGGGGTAAAATCTGTTGAACTGGTTGCAGATGATAGGAGTGCAATTGCTGGCGCCTTAAGACGCGATGTACGGTACGAGATGAGGTTCCTACTTGCTGTGCGAGTCGTCGAGTACTAATTGTGGGGTCTTCGTCAAGATTTTCCAACACTGCATCTTCAACATTAAGGTTCACTTGCTGACCACGTCCTTCTCCTCGAGGAATAACACTTCCCATATCTCGCAGCCGCTGAACGCACTGTAGGATTGTATTTGCACATGGGTGGTGACGTTATGACCATCGTTCCCGGTACAACTAGTCGCCGCGAGCGCATTTTCTCCGGCTGCACCATACACTAACACCATATCGACACGTTCGGAAATAGTAAATGCATTGTTTTCTCGGTTCATTGTAAAACTAGTTTGTGCACAAACTAAAATATTAAGCAAAGTAAGAAATAAGAATCTCGTTTTTAATGTAATCGGCACGATATTCTTATTTTTTACTTCTTTATGAAAATTACAGTGTCACTATCGTGGAATTATAAAATAAAAACTTTTGTCTGGAATCTTTCACTTTTTAATACCGATGGACGAAGGATATTTAATAATTAAGTGAATAATGAATTCAATACAAATACAAAATCAATTGACTGCATTCTTTTAGTATTGCTAGTATTCGATTATACTTACTTAAATTATAAGGTTGCTTCTCGGGTCGCATAAAAACATTTCCAAAGTTTTTAATAAATAACACAGGGTCAACCTTCACTTTCGTTGAATAAATGAACTTTAATTTACAAAAAAATTCGGAATCAGCGACCCCAAAAACGTATAAACATTGTCAAATTTTTAGCATTAACTTTTTTCCCGATATGACATTGGAATTACCCTGACCTGATCGGGTTAAACGGCCTCAGATTCGGATTCAGCGACAACAAAAACACAGACGTCATAGTCTGGTCTTTCGAGCTAGGTACTATTTTTGTGCGCTGTGTTATTCATTTTTAGCCCCTATATTCGTCTTTGTCTTTACTAATAGTTGATGCTTTTACCATTTGCGGTTTAACACTTTCTTTCTGGATACAATCAGCAATTANTAAATGCATTGTTTTCTCGGTTCATTGTAAAACTAGTTTGTGCACAAACTAAAAAATTAAGCAAAGTAAGAAATAAGAATCTCGTTTTTAATGTAATCGGCACGCTATTCTTATTTTTTACTTCTTTATGAAAATTACAGTGTCACTATCGTGGAATTATAAAATAAAAACTTTTGTCTGGAATCTTTCACTTTTTAATACTGATGGGTCGATGGACGAAGGATATTTAATAATTAAGTGAATAATGAATTCAATACAAATATAAAATCAGTTGACTGCACAAATTTTTTGACAATGTAACCTAACCTTCTTTTAGTATTACTAGTATTAGATTATACCGACTTAAATTATAAGGTTGCATTTCGGGTCGCATAAAAACATTTCCAAAGTTTTTAATAAATAACGCAGGGTTGGCCTTCACTTTCGTTAAATAAATGAATTTTAATTTACAAAAAAAAACGCGAAGATAGAACTTTTTGGTATAAAAGTTTTCTATTACAAATATCATCAGGAAGCTGTAGTTTAATTTTTATAGAATATACACGGCACACCCTGTATAGAAGTCGAAAAATTTTTATTTTTAAATATTTTAAAATTTTTAATACTTGGTCCGCCATCTTGAATTCTGAAAATCTAACACTGGATTCGGATTCAGCGACCCCAAAAACACAGACGTCATAGTCTGGTCTTTCGAGCTAGGTACTTTTTTTGTGCGCTGTGTTATTCATTTTTAGCCCCTATATTCGTCTTTGTCTTTACTAATAGTTGACGCTTTTACCATTTGCGGTTTAACACTCTTTCTTTCTGGATACAATCAGCAATTAAACTACTCTTTCCAACGTCATTCCGCCGTACCTTGTTATTTTTACGCCATAGGCGCTACCATCGTCACCCGCTTCGCTTCACATCGTCTGTAATTGCCTTGGGATCCAGTCGCAGCTGCGTCGTCGCTTCCGTGGGCGAAGGACCTTAGCGTAAACGCTTGTTATGGAATACAAACCAGTCGAAAAGGCCGGAAGTATCCTGAGGGTCGAGGGTCCTCCGCATTCTTTACATATTCCTCATTACTGTACCGCTCGCAAATTCAAGAGTGCGAAAACTTCCGAATGTTAATGCAGGCCAAACTTCCTGGCATCTATTAGTTTTATCGGGGATTGTTACTCGATTGATCGACCACTTCTTGGTTTACTAAACTGATGTGTTTGATTAAATCTTAAATTTTATAATGATTTTTCTTGTCTTGGACTTATGAAGTTTTCCGCTGCTTTGTCTATTTGGCTGCCCAGCAAAAGTTAATTTGAACAAATAGGATTAAGATATTTTCATCAAAATGTTACAACAAAAAATGAAAGTTTGGATATACTTAGATAAAAAGTGACTTTAAACAGATACTGAATTATCTAAACTACGTATTTATCAAGTGCTTAAATAGTTCACTGAGTTCACTAGTTCTATATCTTTCATGTATTCAAATGCTATGCAAGGAAGTTTGTCAGACTTTATGGGAATTAGCAGAAGTTCTCGCTGTGCTTTGGGGTATCAGTGAGACTAGCATATCATTTTCTGCAATGTAGGGATTTTGAGGGATTAGGTGTGGATATCTAAATTTTAAAAGTATATGATTAAGATAGAAACAAAAGTTCACTCAATTTTATTCAATAATGTCCACACTCGATTGAGTGAAATTTTCAGTGTAATGTATCTAGAAATATCTTTCAACTATTAACAGAACTCTATAATTAATTTGACAACTGACATTACAACCGTTTGAAGAAAATGTTTTACTTATAGGTGTCTTTGACTGAACATTTGAAATATAGTAACTGTTTTTCGATACATCCTTCATTAGTTTTTACGATAGTTAAAACTTTTACTTGCTTTCAGTCAAAAACAGAAATACAACTTGGTTGTATATATATATGTTCTAGATGAGTTCAAAGTTTAAATATGGATGACTAGGGCAGTAGAGGATTACAACTTATTTTTGCCTTATTTTTGCATATACACATTTTATGTCTATATAAAAGTCAAGCCCATTAAAATTTCGATTTCAACTAATGGATCTGGTCCACATTACCTCAGGTTTGCGCGAAAGTTCGGCCAACTTTGATCCCTAAAACATTCAGCGTATTTAATATTCCTTTTACATTAACATAAACCCGCATTAATATTTGTTTTCAAGATGGTGCGAGGAAAAAGCTTTTTGATGTTTCGCGAGAAGTTTGCTACGCGTCGTTAGATGTGTCAAAAATTAATAAGAGGGCTTTGAATTCTTTAAATTACTTTCATTTCTTTAAATCCGCTTCCTTTACACAGTTTTTTGTTTTGTAATATATTTTATACCTACTCCCATCTAAAACAGAAAAGTTGATTTCACACGTGAAACAAATCAATATACCTACATACAGGGTGATTCACAACTTATCCAACTTATCCTTTTTTATTTATTTTTTTCTGGATTATTTTTTTTATTGTTTTCTTACCCTAATTTTTCTTTAAATGAAAGATATGTTACAAATATCGATATATTACAATATGATTTTATGGGTTATAGGTTTTTACAATTGACAACTGTTATTCTTCTTACACTAGATCAATAAAACAAGAAATTTCCCCCCTAAATTCTACTGTTACAGTGCATAATAGTGTTTTATACTGTAAATAGTTAAATTGGTTGACAATGGAATTGTGCGTGCATTAATTATACATAAATGCAGTGAAATTTTTAACGTAGAAATTTTTTATGGCGCTTTATTTTCAAATTTGCAAATTTGTTTAGCTAATTGTGTCGACATTTACGATCGTAGAATTATTGCTGGTTATTTAATCTGCATGTAACTGCACTGTACTGTAAATCTTCCTGCATGTAATCCCACTGGTCTAGAGTTTCCTCGTTGAAACGCCGTCATGCCACGAAGATATCCGAAGTTTCCTTGGATGTTTTTACTGGAATTCTTACAGATGAAAACTGCACTGCACTATTCTTTTATTAGGTTTCACTTATCACTTTTTATTTATTATTGGTAACCTTGTTCAAATTTGTTGTTTCACAATTACTTATGTTGATGTTGCTCAATGAATTTTCGAACTTATGAAACTTCAACTAATTTAAATTTCGGACTTTTGACAGCTGTATTTGTCCGTTACATTTCTCCACCAAGATGGCTTGATAAGTATGTCTTTTTCACTAACTTGTTGATTTTATTTGATAGCAATTGTTTATTCTAGGAGCAAACTAGCGATGCTACTGCTACAGGTAAACATGGAAGACTGGCTACCTCGAGCCCGGAAATTAGTTTTAATAAACGTGAAAAAACAAGTGTATGTTTCTATGACAATAATAACAAACATTTTTGAAATTTTATTTATGCAAATACTGACTTTTGGACTGAATTATGATGCATGAAATTTACATTTTCAGCTTCCTTGAATTTTTTCCATCTTTTGACACCAATTGCACGTTTTTAGGTTAATTTTAATGTCAAAATTTTACTTATTTTTACAAATTTCAACTAAATTTTGATAAATACCTTAATTCTCAGCATGTCTGTCAATTCAATGTCTTTAGTACAACCTTTTTAACTCCTTTTATACAGTCTACTCGTTTTTCAGATGTAAACGAAAGAAAATTTCTAAGTGCTCCGGTCCATCAAGTATTAATAAAGTCTACACAACAATTTGAACTTTGGTTGGAGTCTAAACACAGTTTATGAATTATATACAATTAAAAATTTACAAATTCTAACGGAATAACAAATGCCAACATTTACATGATACATAAAAGTACTCACAGATGCTTAGGTTTAATTCCACACATACATTCTGGTCACAGGTATACTATGCTTTGTTTATATACCAGTTTTATTGCATGAATCAGTATTATATGTGAAAAACCTTCATCGTCCGTCGATGACTTGTCAAAATTCCACTATATTTTTAAATATGCTCATGCCAGAACTTTTAATTGACATTTTATATTGTAATATGGTTCTTTACTGTTCTTTATAACATAATTGTGCTACATGAGTGCATTTTAATAGTTTTATGAATATGCAAATTCAATTTTTGTTATAATTTTAACAGTCGAGACATTTTATCGTGAAAATTTAGTAATTACATCATTTTAACTTACACTATTGATAAATATCCTTCATTTAAATTCATTACAGTCATCCACACCCTGTTTGTGTCTATTTCAACTATATTTCTTCTTCAAAATTTGTATTCACTCTATAATTTTATGATTCGGTTGTCGAGAAAAGAATCGATTCAGTTTTCAAATTTAATAAAACATAACAATATATTACAGAAAATATTTATTAACACTGAACCCATATTTTTGGAAATAACTACGTAGTCTACACTTTGTAGAAAACTATGTGTTTAAGTTTTATGAAAAATTACACACAAGTAGGTATCTGTTTCTAGAATTTTTGTCATTGCATTGCATGTTACCAATATTCTAGTACAACATTCCAAATTTAAAGCACTTGTAATAATGACAGTCATATTTTCGACCGCTGCACAATCTCGCATAAAAAACTCTATCAAAGCGCCTAAGCCAGGTGTAAATTTAAAATATTTCCCACCCCTTATGAATTTTAAACGTCCTTAGGAAGAGTGATTTATAAATGACATTTAGAATTATTTCAAACATGTATTTTCGCCTCCCATAGGCTTCAGTATATGAAAATCTCTCGCAAATTGCCCAAATTTATTTTTTACGGGACCCAAACTCGACGCGTTTGCATAGAAAGGGAATCTTGAGTAAGAATGGTCGCAGCCCGACTCTAATTTAATGCCTGGGGTCGTGGAACCACTTGACGCTCTAGCTCTGCAGCTATGAATATTATTTAATGAATAAATTAAGTTTAAATTCAAATTTCGCGAGAGAATTTAGTTTTTCTAGCGACACACATCGAAGATAGCGCTGCGAACTATTAAAGATGACGTTCTTTCTTTATTAGAACTTATTTAAGGTGCAAATTGGACTAACAAATAAGCCAAAATAAACGAGTTTTTAAAAATCAATGCATATATATCGACTCTTCTTGGAATGTCATTGAGAATGGAATAGACGCATTTTACGTGTAATGATGCATATAAAGAGGGTTACACTTTTACACCCACAAAAACATTACCTATGTAAAATAACACACTAGATTAATGCCAAAATAAATAATGTAAAATCACGTTACTAAAGTTAGATTAAGTTACTATAATAGGATC
Source organism: Anoplophora glabripennis (assembly GCF_000390285.2). Taxonomy (NCBI): domain Eukaryota; kingdom Metazoa; phylum Arthropoda; class Insecta; order Coleoptera; family Cerambycidae; genus Anoplophora; species Anoplophora glabripennis. Next base: position 1,130,639 of record NW_019416276.1, on the reverse strand, counting down.
AATTCCGCATGTACAGCTATTTAGAATGAAATTTATAATATATTTAATCAGTAGGGCTGTCAGAACTGAGCCGCGGGACATAGGCGTACGCATTATTTATTAAAAAGCAACAAATTAAATTGTCTACAATACACCACCATAAACACCAAGGAATTGCAAGTGTTGCAACAACACTAGAACAAAGCGAACAGTATATTAATGTGAAGTGAACGTGAAAAGCATTCTGAGGCAGCGGCTCACCCATGTCTCGGTTGACCCGCTTGGCACACCATTGAATTGCGACTCTCTTTGACAGTCTTATGAATCAGTTTTATATAAAAAAATTAAACGCAAGTATCTCCCGTGGTTTTCATCATATATTATCAAAAACATTACGGTTGAATCATAATCTTATAGCAAATTTGAAAAGATTATTTATTATTGCAATGAATTTAAGGGTCTAAGAAATATTAATATTAATATTAATAAAAGGCTTTTATAAAAAGCTTATGCTAATTACCTTATATCTGTTCAGGATAGTTTTATAAGTGATCCAAAAAAATTTTGGTTATTTATTCATAGCAAAAAACGTACAATTATAGCTTTTTTGGGAGATGTCCACATTTTAACAATTTTTCTAATTATTTTTCAAGAGTCTCCAGTAACTTTTCACCGTTCTGTCGACTCTAGACATTCTTCATACTTTTACTTATAGATATTGTTAGTTTCACCGAAAATGACGTTTATAATACTATCTCAAGACTAAAAAACCTTATTCTGTTCACTAAGACTTTTCCTGATCAGTGGAAACCACCAAGAATTTGCCTAACTGACGGTTAACTTTGATCGGCTATAACTATGGAACTAATTGACCTATCGATCTGTTTTTTTTTTAAAGAAGCGTCTTTTCAATAACTTTTAAAACCTGCTTTAAAAGATTTGATTTTATTGAATATTCACAAAGTTATTCTATTTGTTTTAAATACAAAAATTCGACCAATGTTTAAACAAGCGCCAGAGCTCTCCTAATTAACGGATTCGAATTTTTCAAAAAGCGTTTGAAAGCTTGAGAGCCCTTCTATATGTGATTAAATTTTCAAGTATCTAAGGGCCTTGGTTTTTGTTGTGCAAAATTTTGAAAATTTGTAAATTTTTTCAAAATCTGGATTGCAAAATCTATCTAACCGATTTTGATGAAATTTGGTATGATGATTCTATATAACATGAAGTTTTCTTCAGCCGAGTATGAAGGTCCTATACACAATGTAATGTTTTTTAACCCCATTTTTGGCGATTTTTTCGTTTTTTACGATAATAATCATGATTCATTCGGTTTGTAACTAGTCATATTTTGTAAAAAAATTAATTACAAACATTTTTTCCCTCTTCTATTTTCGCCTAAAATCAACTCATACATAATTAAATAGGAAGAAAAATATGACATTTTTTTAACATATTGTCCCGCCAAAAGTTAAGTCCACGGTTCTTTTATGCGCATAGAAAAATTGTCATATCTAGTGATATTTGAAAGCCAAAAAGCCAGAAATCTCCGTGGATATACGATTCACCCAAACCAAAACAGATACCGCCTAGTCTATTATTACCTTTCGATCCTTTTTTATCGAATTTCTATATCTTGACTTGGGCAGAAGATACACGCGCTCGTATTTTTGACTATAATTTTGCGGTGCGCCACCATTTAGAAATTGGGTGTTCGGATTGCGGGTATTTTTCCTGTAGTTTTCAATTTCAGTCAAATTCGTTCTTTTTATTTAATGCTGAAAATTTTGCGAGCTTTCACAAATTCCCATTCTTGTAGTAAATTTCCTCAGCAACAAAATCGGTAAGTATACCTCATGTCGATGTCGGAGATATAAGCGAAATACTGAAAAAAGAGCAATTTTTTTTCGTTTGTTATAAACAATATGACACTCGGCCTCTAGAAATACACAAATTTAGGCTTTCATTCTGAGTATTTTTTACTTAATTTTAAGCCCATAAAATTGAAGAAAAACCTAATTCGCCCGGGCTATGCTGTCTAACTTTGCAAAGGTATTCGAAATGGCTGTCAAATTTTATGTTCTACACTTTTCTTGTAGCATCTTCTCACGTCATAAATTTGGACTCTCTTAAGTCTCATTGACATTCTCATAAAGAGATTTTATTTTCTCTGGCCCAGAATAAGAGCGTGATAGAAGAAAGAATCCCCAAATGGACACTGTTGGGTTTAAAAAAAAATGTTAGTTCTCCTAACAAAGCTAATACCCTGCGTCTCCTGGATAATGCGGAATCCGATAAAAAGCAATCACACATAACTCAATTTACCGCTTCCCCTGTGGAAAACTCTTCGACAACTTTACCGGAAGTTCGTTGAAAAGTTTTGCTTTAAAAAACTATCGGACGTAATAACGGTGTGAAACGGTTCGTTAGATGACCTGTGGGGCCGAATAGTTGCCAAGTGGTCTGTCTGAAACTTGGGCCATCGTCTCTGGCTGCCAACGGTCTCTCTACGGCTGCTATTAAACCCATTGCCGCGAGCTGAATGTATTCGACATTACCCTTAAGAGCAAAGTATTTACTTTGCTGTAAATTGCGCAAAGTACTCTCGTGAAACGGAAAATATGATACCCATTCGAAGCTGTGGTAAAAATGAATACTATAATTTTAAATAATGACCATTTATGGGATATTTTTCGATGGACGAGTTGGTCTATGTAGTAGCCTTAATCTTGCAGTAATATACAGTGTGATTCACAACTTATCCAAAAAAATTTGAGAATAGATGCGTCGTCAAAAACGTCAAAATAAAAAAAAAAATATGTAAAATCCTTATAGTTTCCGAGAAATAAGAAGTGGATCTTATTTGTGGAAAGGCGAAATGGGCGTTGACTTAGACGCCTTCATTATAGCCATCCTTGTCTATCACATGGATTTCTATGGCTTACTTTATACGTACTTTCCTACACTGTATATACCGTAACACACTAGTACCATAAATACTATAATTAATAATAATAATAGCGACAAAAGCAGTTTTGCTGATATAAAATAGGTGTTACAAAATTCTATTTATATCTTTGCTTGACAGTTCCCCACTTCACTTAAAGGATTAACAGAACTCTGAAAAATACCCCCTCCCTTGACGTAATCTGCTCATAATTTTGTCAAAGGTCATCTATAGCTTCTATTTTTTACCTTAAAGGGAAATGTTTGTTGAAAATTTTTATTTCTTGTAAAATTTTTGTATATGTAATAATCTGGGTTAGTTAATTTTCTTATTAAATCGCCAATCACTAGTATGCATTTTTGATTCAAACTTGAAATAATTGTTACTTCAAAAGTAATTTATTTGATAACACATCGAAATAACTTGTAATAGACTGTTGTCTCATAAGAATGGTTCAATATGAGAAATAAATTAATTTTACATAAAAAAATTAAATGCACATATTTCATTCTACAAATTATAAACGACATCTTTAATTCCGTTCCACACTGTGTCCCTTACTATCAATACAGTACATTTTCTGTTTTAAGAACATCTAGATAAAAAAATACATGGATATAAGTCAGGTGAATGTGGTGGCTAGTGAATTGGACCATCCCTGTCCATTCTGTGATTACGTATATTAACTAGATCGTATTGATTTGGTAAACCAATAGGACCAACCAGATCGTTACTGATAAAGCCAATTCACACGTTTATACTAAACTCACGCTGAGAATGCATTTTTTTTAGTTACATATTTGGGAAAATAAAGTTTTTGTGAACTTTGATGCCTTCTAGCGACTAAACGAAGCAACTTAGGATAGAGATAAATTTAGTTAAATCTGCTCATCTTGATTGCAGGAAACTGAATTTCTTTATTTACGCGAAAAGTTTATGTTTCTATATACTTTGAATGGACTAAATTTAAAAATGACTTTTATATCAAGAGAGTTTCTAGAAGAGTAAATTAATTACATTTTGTTCATTAAGCGCTTGTTTAGGGCGTGACGGCTTAGTTCAAGAGAAAAATTACCGGTTTGTTTCCTCTACATACATCAGGTGAAAGCAGAGGCCTATAGGGTTAATAAAGTTAGTTTTCCCTGAAATTAGATTGTAAATTCGATACTCGTATGCTACTCTCAAGCCCGTAGTTCCGTATATTCGTAGTAGCGAGTTCAAAGTATTTAACTACATCGACATACCTACTTAAACTTAAATAACGTCTACTATTTAATAGTTCCTTTACGTCTTCGATAAAAATAGTACAATCATATAATAATTTTTCTTTTTTGTTAATTGAATTTGTTTGATTTATCTTTAAAATAGAGTACATATGTAGTTACTTCGAACATAGGCATGTTAATGATCCAGTTAAATTTACCGAAATACTTAAACCAAATACACCACTCTGACTGGGATCAAAGCGTAGAATCTCATTACCAATTTCGCTGGTAGTTATTATGCTCTTCCGGAACCGATGCATTTGGCCGCAATTCAGTTTAGTTCATCCGATACCCATTTTTTACTTGTTGATTAATAACCCAAGTGGTTGTTAGGGATATTTAACCAATAGCGTTTCAGTTTGTACTGGTAATTGCTTGCTTTTATATTCACTTTATTGGTGATGTACCTTCGGGGCAATCATGGAAATCGTTATGTAAATATGTTAAATACAAACAGGATAACTGCGTAGATTCGGGAGTAGGCTGTCAACAAATTATACATAAAGAAAAGAAGAACTTAATTTCCTGTTTTCATTGAATTGGATTTATATGGAATATGGACTGGAATATACAGTCTGTTTGACTATAAAGGCCTAGAATTGTTGGGTTGTAGGTTCCTACTGTTTCTTCATTGTGTTCTAGTTAATATATTAACAATTTTAGCCCTGTTTTTAACCATTTCATTACATCAAGCATGTAAGGATTGGAATGGCTTTAACCAAGATTTCCGAGTTAAGTTTTGATTCGAGGAACAGGCATAAACATTTTGACAAATGATTAAGATAATATACGGAACCAAAAAGCATTTAAGGCGTCTTCTTGAAATATTCCTCCTCTGATAAAATCTTAAAATTATTGGTATATTATACCAAACAGGTAAATTTAGGTAAAAAAGCGTAACTATTCATTCCTGCCTTTTCGAAGAATTGAAGTTTTCTTGGCAACTGAATTAAATCGAGTCATTACCCGAAAGTTATGGGAAAAACGTGTCGGAGTTGCAATTTTTCAACCATACTGGGATCTTGACCCGGATAGACAAATGAAAGGCTATCTATTGATCAGAAGTGGGATTTTTAATAATAGAATTCCGAGTTGCCGGTGCAGCCAGGAGAGAAACGGACGGTATTTGCATAAAACAGTAATATCCTTCTTCGCAGATGTCGTTCTATTAATTCCGTATGAAACGGGATATAATTCATAGGGCAACCTTTCCATTATTGACAAAAAACGAATACGGAGACTTCAGAGCCAACTATTCAGCAATGAAAACGCTAGGAGAGAAATGTGGGAAAAGAATCTGACGGTAAAAGAAATATATATCGAAGAATGTTATTAGATTCGAAAGATCAGCAATTCTACTCACTACTTAATAGTACTTCCTATCCCTATATTATATTTATTTTTACTTTTGCATTTATGTAATTATCTCATTTTTGATCTTGTGTGTTTAACTATTTTGATTTTAAATTTTATTTATACGAATTACTTCTGTAATGTCCTGGATTTGTTCCTGTTGGACTAATAAAATAAATAAATAAATAAATCTTCTGTGTCACAATTTTATTTATGGTTATTTCAATTTAGTTTCATTTAAAAAAATATATCTGAGTAAATACAGGAATCTCGTTACTACCTCTACTAAACAAACAATTGTTCAAATGAAATTTTAAAATCCCCCTATCCGTCATGTGCAACAACTCAATTCGGCAGAATAAAACTCCCATTCCGTTCATTGCCTCTATAAATCCCCCTACCAGAGCGTTATTATTTTTAATGTTTTGCGCTCAATTCCAGGCCCCCAAATAATCCCTCTAATCGGAACCTATAAATTTCCTTTTTAATGAAATATTGTACAAAATCGAGTACAATAACGAACCATTACGAGGTTAATGAATGGCTTTTGTCACGATATCTAATTACTGACCGCCAAAGTGTGGCAGTGCTGACGGCATCCAATAATTGAAACCTAAATTAACTAAACTAAGTTGATTTAACTGCCTTAATGAGGTACAAGGAATATATCGATCGATATAATTATTCAATTCGGAGCCATTATCGGTGCATCCCCCTTTGTTGCGATTTCAATGGTGTTTAGTCAAATCAACTTTTTAGAATAAGGTCCGATAATACACAGACTGCGAGGACAGTATAAAGTAACTCTAGATAGTCATAAGAAATTACAAAAAATATAGTCAAAATTAATAGTTACAAAGACCATAAGCCATAAGAATAGAAAAAAGTTTATGATGTCACTTGCTGTAAAAATGACTTCCAGTAGCAAGGACTGCAAAAATAATAGTGTTCACGTCAGGGCAACTAGGATGAATGACTGTGACGTCATTTTACAGCCATAAACTACAAACCATCTACAAAAGTAATATGCAAGTCTTAATAATTTACAGCTTTCTTGTAAAAATAACTACAAGTCATGATAAATATATTACAAAATAAAAGTTTTAGTCTGTGGTAGATACAAAACACCTAATATCGATGTCTCGTCTTCTTCTTTTGAGATTATTTCGCTGGTACCAATAGATCTTGGCTAATTTGATTAGTTTTAGATGTACAGGGTTTTTTTTTGAAAAATCGCCCATGTCATTAAAAAAGTGTCAATTTTTACAAATCTCACTGTTTTTACGATATTATATGCATTTTTTTACTATTTCACTCATATACAGGGTGTTAAAAAAAGAGTGTAAAATATTTAAGGAGGTAATAGTATGAACCAAAATAAGCAGAAAAGTCTCAATAAACATGAGTCCGCGCAAAGTAACGGTTGCGGAGATATGGAATGTTTTGTTTTTTTTTTTATTATTTTGCAAAAACGTTGTGTATTTTCTTATAATAGTTGGTTGATGTTTAGTGAAATAAACAGTACGTATTTGACAGTTGTTCTCAGTGCACAAGTTTTCTTTCGCTATGGCTGGTTACTCTAACGCAGAATTAACAGACATGCATTTCATGTATGGTCGCGACGTCTTTATGTTGACGCTTATCCAAATCGCCAGATTCCTTCACAACGCATGTTTGGAAGAATTCACAAAGATTGCGTGATACCGGTTCCTTGAGCAAACAGTGCCATTTATCCGGAAGACCAAGGTCGGTATCCACTCCTAGAGCAGAAGAAGAAATTCTAGCACTGGTAGAGCAGAATCCAGGTACGAGTGTGCGGAGAATATCAGCCGAGGTAGGAATTAGTGGTCCTCTTGTTTGGAGAATCCTTCACGAGCAACTGCTTTATCCATACCATGTGCAACGAGTACAGGCCTTAAATCCAATAAATGATCATCAAGCACGTTTGGTTTTTGCCGCTGGTTTCTACGTCATGATGCTGAAGACCCTCGTTTTCTTGCAAACATTCTTTTTACTGATGAGGCCGGGTTCACAAGAAATGGAGTGTTTAATTTTCACAATACGCATATTTGGGCCGACGAAAATCCTCATGCTCTAATAGGATCTGGACATCAGGCGCGTTTTTCATTAAACATTTGGATGGGTATTGTAGGTGACAGGTTTCTAGGACCTGTTGTTTTACCAAACCGATTAACAGGCGCTGCTTACCTCAACTTTCTGCAGAACACACTGTATGAGTTTTTGGAAGACATTCCTTTGAATCAGAGGCAACAAATGTGGTTCCAGCATGATGGTGCTCCAGCTCATTTTTCCATGGCCGTTAGAGAGCATTTACACCAAACTTTTCCACATAGATGGGTAGGAAGGGCCGGACCTGTTTTATGGCCTCCAAGATCGCCTGATCTGAACCCTCTAGATTTCTTTGTTTGGGGATATTTGAAGACATTAGTGTATGGTACTCCTGTAAATAGCCTGGAAGAGCTGCAGCTACGGATTAATCAAAAGTGTCAAGAAATCCAAACCAAGGAGGGTGTTTTCGAAAGAGTTCGAATATCGTTGAGACGAAGATGTCGTGCCTGCTTGGAAATGGACGGAGGGCGTTTTGAACATCTTCTGTAACTTTGTTTTTTGTTTGTTAAAAGCTTCCTTTGTCGGTTTATTCCTAATAAAATAAAATGTTTGAAAAACGAATAGTGGTCCATATCTCCGCAACCGTTACTTTGCGGACCCATGTTTATTGAGACTTTTCTGCTTATTTTGGTTCATACTATTACCTCCTGAAACATTTTACACTCTTTTTTAACACCCTGTACAATAATAGAAACTTTTCATTTGCCCAAATGAAGAAAAATGCAAAAATGATGTATTTAGTATTCGTCCTTTGTTGTTTAATATTAGCTGATTGAAAACTTGTTGAACGACTATTGCTTGGTTTTATAAATTTTGAAAGCTACAAAAATGGCGTACGAATATATTCACAAAGTTCAAATGTTGGAGTGTTACATTGAAATTGAAAAAAAAATAGTGACGCAGCTTTAAAGAGAATTTTTAAACGACTCTATAATAGCTTGAGTGAATTTGGTCCTTTTCAAAAACCTAGAACTAAATCTTATAATATACAGAATAAAGAAAATGATGAAATCAATGATTTAGCTTTTGTCGTCGCAAATCGTAATGTATCCTGCAGATAAATTCAAAGGACGATAGAAATTCAAAGCATTGAGAATTTAAAAAAACACAAGTTTCGACCATATGCTATAAAAAAAGCTCATAATTTGCATCTAGGAAATTAAGAAAGACGTGTCATTTTCTGCCAATGGTTTTTGCAGCAAACTCATGTAGATTTCAACTTTTTTCAAAATGTTATTTGAACCGACGCGACAAGGCTTTTATAAGCAGCGAAGGTATATCCAACCGGCATAATGCATATTATTGAACCGCTGAACGATATGCCACTAGCTCAACGATATCACATGTTCTTTCAGCATAATGATACGCCTCCACATAATTCCCACATAGTTAGCGAATTATTGAATCATAATTTCAGGGACAATTGGATCGATACGTACGGACCAAACAGGTGGTCGCCTAGGTAACCAGACCTAATCCCTATAGACATTTATTTTTGGGTGGATTTTAAAGACAAAATTTATAAGTATAGAACTAAAAAATGTCGAAGAGCTAAGGGAACTTTTTGAAAATTATATTCAATTATATTTCTTGTAATATTTTAGTCCAAGTTAGGTGACTAATATAAAAATACTAATAGAAAACGAATTAAGAGACCAATACTAAATAAATCTCATGGCCAACTGAAAAAACCTATACATTTTTTGCATTTTTCTTCATTTAGGCAAATAAAAAGTACCTGTTATATATGGCTGAAAAGGTAAAATAATGCTATTCGACGAGATGGCCAAATGTAATATCGGAAAAACTGTGTGATTTGTAAAAAATTTGAGTACGCCAATGGCTTCCTAATAAAAAATAGAACAAATAATGTGCAAACTTTGTTCTTCTAAATTTAATGACAACGGAGATACATAGGTTAATGTAAATGGGCGATTTTTCAAAACTACCCTGTATATCTAAAACTAATCAAGTTAGCCAAGTAAACGCAAATGAAGAGGCCGGGACATCGATATCAGATTTTTTGTATCTATCACCGTTTTGGCTGTACCATATAAAACTATTATAAGTATCGTAACCTTTTTTTCATTTAGGTATCTTGTCTAAATGATTTCAGGTCATAAGTTACAAGTTATATGTCTCTTGCAAAAATGACTAAGTGTCACTAGTATTGTAAAAATNATGTCACTTGCTGTAAAAATGACTTCCAGTAGCAAGGACTGCAAAAATAATAGTGTTCACGTCAAGGCAACTAGGATGAATGACTGTGACGTTATTTTACAGCCATAAACTACAAACCACCTACAAAAGTAATATGCCAGTCTTGTTCGATAGTTTTGTCGGGTACAGCCAAAACGGTGATAGATACAAAAAATCTGATAACGATGTGTCGTCTTCTTTTGAGTTTATTTCGCTAGTACCAACAGATCTTGGCTAATTTGATTAGTTTTAGATATACAGTTTTTTTTTTGAAAAATCGCCCATTTAGGTACATTAAACTCTCTACCTCTGTTGTCATTAAATTTAGAAGAAAATAGTTTAAATTTTTACAAATCGCACTACACTATTTAAAATAAAAAAAACCATAAAATCGCTACAAGTGATTAAGAATTACCAAAATATGGGAAATGTTTGCTAGCAACACGTATTTACAAAGAAAATAATCCAAATTTACAGAGATTCCCACTGTTTTGAAAATGTGAAGGAAAGGTTTGAATGAACAGCAAATGCGAATTATGAAAAAACTACCAGGAGACATGAAAGTAACAACGATAATATTTAGTTTAAAGTTATGGTGTCTGCTGCTGAAAATCCAAATATTAGTGCCAGGAAGTTAGTAGTAACCTTGGAGTTTTCAAAAGCTTGACAAATAAAATATTGAAGAAGTTTCATCCGTATCATATTGAACATTAAGCACTATTACCGTAGTTAGGAAAGTTATTAGTGAAATTGGAGATTAAAAAATCTGGATGAATAGAATTTTGAAAAAAGAATACTCATAGTCGCAAGCTAACTTAAAATAAATACCCTTACAATATTTTTCCCGACAAAGGAACGGGCGCAAATCCGGTATTTTACATAAAAATATTTTTTTTTTTGCAAAAACTACGCAACTTAGGTATAGGGAAAGCTATTAAAAAATTGTAGCATCTACAGAAAGGCATCTAATGGAATTATAAAACACAGGGTGTTCTATTTGAAAAAGTCAAGATTTTTCAAATTTTAAATTATCAGGTTCGGCACGATTTTCTTGCCCCCTGTATATCGTAGGTCAACTTTTGATACGTTTTTTGAAAGAGCCACCTTCACCCTACAGTTCCTGAAAAAAAATAATTTCTAGCTGTCATATATTCATAATTATGTCAACTACTAAAAGTAACGAAACATAAGAAAAAAAAAATGAAAAGTCGATTACCTCGAAAACTATCAATATTTTAATAGGGATCATAACACAAAGTAATGTTAATTTTTCACGTAGAATTCGATAATGCCATAAAAATATAGGTTTCCATTTAAAACAATTAAGTTGGTACCTGCCCAGGAAAAACTGAACACTCTGTACATGCAAATATATTTTCATTTTGTGCAGCTCGAGAAAGTAGGCAACTCTGTAGAAAAAAAATTAAGTTATATCTTTTATTAACCTAGATATTGGACTTACGCGCACGGTGTATAATAATAGATACTTTTCATTTGCCCAAATGAAGAAAAATGCAAAAATGTATATTTTTTCAGTTGGCCATGAGATGTATTTAGTATTCGTCTTTTGTTGTGTAATATTGGCAGTTAATTTATTTTTGACTGATTGAAAGCTTGTTGATCGACTATTGGCTGATTTTATAAATTCTGAAAGATATAAAAACGGTGTACGAAAATACTTACAAATTTCAAATGTTGGAGTGTTACATTGAAAGTGAAAAAAATAGTGACGCAGCTTTAAACTTATATTTGGAGAGATACTCAGAGCGTCAACAGAGAGAAAAGAGAATTTTTAAACGACTCTATGATAACTTGAGTGAGTTTGGTCCTTTTCGAAAACCTAGAACTAAATCTTATAATATACAGAATAAAGTAAATGATGAAATCGGTGCCTTAGCTTTTGTTGTCGCAAATCGCAATGTATCCAGCAGAGAAATTCAAATTACGATAGACATAAGAAAAATCCATAATTTGCATCCAGGAGATGAAGAAAGACGTGTCATTTTATGCCAATGGTTTTTGCAGCAAACTCATGTAGATCTCATGCTTATGTAATACCGGAAAAACTGTGCGATTTGTAACGCCAATGGCTTCCTCATACAAAATAGAACAAATAATGTTTAAACTTTTTTCTTCTAAAATTAAAGACAAGGGAGATTCAGAGGTTAATGTAAATGGGTGTTTTTTCAAAAAAAAAAACTTTATATCTAAAACCAATCAAATTAGCCAAGATCTTTTGATACCAGCGAAGTATACGCAAATGAAGAGCACAGGACATTGATATGAGATTTATTTGTATGTATCACCGTTTTGTCTGTACCCTATAAAACTATAAGTATCGTAAACTTTTTTTAATTTACAGGTATGTTGTCTAAATGACTTCAGGTCGTAAGTTACAAGTTATACGTCTCTTATAAAAATGACTAAGTGTCACTAGTATTGTAAAAATGTTTTTTTCAAGTCAAAATAAGTTACTCATACTTGGAATAAATGTTTTTAGTCACAAGTGTACATTCACTTGTAAAAATAACTGGATCATAAATTGTAAGTATTAAAAAAGTAAATATCTTCAAGTCACATTTTACAAAGTCACAGTATACTGATCTCAAATTATAGCGTACAAGCATTCCTCTTTAAGTCACGAAATTACAAGTAAAAATGACTTTCAGAGACAAGTACTGCCAAAGCAAAGATGTTGTAAAAGTTAAAGGATTGAAGTTATAATCCATAATCCATATAAGTGACTTTATGTCATAAATTGTAACATTCCTTGTAAAAACGACTGATTTTATTACACATTTAGTTATTTGTAAATATGACCCTTTGTATAAATGACTCCAAGCCACCTTTGAAAATTCACCCTAATTTACAAATCACAAGTTACATAATTGCAAGTCTCATCTCGTGATAGTAGTTTAATAGAAATCACCACCTGCTTTCGCGCGCTCAACTCTCGGAATTTATTAAATATAATAAACTTAAGTTGTTAATCCCTTCAGCAACTTGGAAAACCAACATGCGTGTAAAGTTGCTTATAAGTTAATTTCATCCCCTGCCTCTGATTACCCTAAATGTTCTCTTGGGCTCCACTCGGATTTAATCCTACGCAGCTCATTTTTACATCTCGCCTTTTGCCTCAAGTATCGCTGTTCCGTTTGGAGGAAGACAAATTGGGCAGTTAAGTATAATTGAAAATTTCCTTCCGTATAATTGTTTGGAAAGATTATTACATCAGATTATAACTCAAGGATCATAGAAATCTTTTAATATAAAAAGATAATTTTACTTAGATATGTAACTATAGTCTATTTGGAAGTGGAAGGTGTGGAGCAAGAAATTAATAATTCTTAATTCTTTTCTCTTTAAATTTAAACAATAAAAAATTAATTTTGAAAAAACGGTTACACAATAGCCCTAGGAAACAATTTTGTCTTTCGATTGTTTTTTTATTTGGGTCGCTTTGTTTATTCGTAGGCTATATCATTGTCATTGCCATTGTCATTATCATTACCATCTTTCGAACCAAATAATAACTAAAATGACATTTTATGAAGTTGCATGAAATACTGAAAACATGTTTAATACGCGATCTACATTGGCATCTGCAAGCACGTCAAATTTACCTATCTTTCGAAGTCCAACTGAAAGACTTACAGTTTCTGAAAGACCGCCAATCTATCACCACAGGATACCCTGAAAGGACGACTAGAACCTTGTTATTAAAACCTGAAAATTAATTTCAGTGAAGTTTCGTGAAAGAATCCAGATTGCCCCCCTTTAATAAAATAGTAAACAGTGTTGTACGTATCTACTATATTTTCAGGGGTTTACAAAGCAGTCAAAGGACTTTATGATTTTCCTTATTATACTGTCGGAACTTGTTCCTGCACAATGCGCTTCCTTGCTTGTTGCGAAACATATTTCAAACCTTTGTGTACATAGTAAAACCGAGGTAAATCGTGAAATAACTTGCGATGTACAATTAATTTCTTTGTGGTTCCCTATTCTCTTCTAAACACGGTCGAATAATCACATTGTTTTTATGTCTAATTCACCTGAGGAAAGGCAAATAGTGTCGAAAATAAACACCTAGAGATCGATAATACTCACCTGTGGACTTGGTAGTACTAATAAAGAGGAAGCAGTCCTTTTTGTATAGGAAAAACTAGCTTTTACTTAGCTTTGCACGAAAAAAGATAGAGCAAAACCTTATATCCAAATGAGAGGGGAAGTAATGTTCCTTTTGAAGTAAATAAAACCAAACATCTACTGAGAATTATGTTAGCACTTATGCAACTACCTTCAAGTAAAATATGATGTTATAAAGAACGAAACAAGGAAATGTGAATTGGATAGCATCTTAAGCTCGCTAAAAAAGATGATTGTTGATATTTTACTTTTTCAGAGACATCTTCAGAAGAATGTGCACTGGTGTGGTTGCACAAGTTCATCATGCACTAATCAGTTTACAGAGCCTCTTTCGGCAAAAAGAGCAAAACCAATCTTGATATGTTCAAATATTGACTACTGCGATGGACGTTTGCAAACCAATCTACATAAATGAAAGAGTTTTATTAGTATCGTTTGACCTCTTATAGCAAAATGAACTGGTATAAATTGATCCTAGAAGTAGATGCTTTTATTACTACTAGCACATACTTTGAGCAAGTGCCCATGTTTAATACAACTGACAATACTTTCTGGTCCCGGTAACGAGTCCACAGTGTTCAAAATAAAATTCTTCAAGTACAAAAGACACGGATTTGTTTGAAGAGGTACTATTCTCTCATTCTATTTGCTGTAGCTAGCTCCTGCCTAGGCATTTCTAATCCGAAATTAAATCAAACATAAATAAAATAAATGTTGAGGAACGAAGCTCTGCAACAAAACGAATACTCTCTTTTGCGCCGGAAAATATCAATTTGCCAGTCGCTGTCTGACTTCAAGTAATTAATTTTATATGGCATCAATTTCCGTAGTCCAGTCGAAAGGATGTTTAAATCTAATTTTAATTCGAGCTCTATAAATAGGGAAGGGGATGCCTTATCTGGTTCATTACGTAGAGCAGATCAGCTTTTGCAATTTAATTAGCTGCTTTGTTATTACATTACAGTTTCTAAGGTGTACAAAAATTTGAATTGAATTAAATATCAGCAAATAACTAGGAACTAATTGGAAGTAACGATTGGAATTAACGAGGTTTTTGAATCGAACTTGAAACGTTTAAATTAAAATCTTATTTTAGCGTCATTTATGACATGATTTTTCCAATTGTAGTGATTTTTTTATAGACTATGAATTGGAATAAAACCGACCTCAGTCTTTCACACTGCGTAAGGTACCTGTATACTGTTGGATGAGAATTAATCCAATTTAACTGGATTAATACCGGTGTACAAGGAAAAGACATCTCTGAAATTTATTTCTGTCAAGTTCCGCGCGTTTCACTGAAATGAAATAAATATATTTTTGTTTCGCCTTAATTATTAAGTCGGCGAGGGTTGGAAGACAGAAGAGAGCATGAAAAATATGATATTTGCTTTGTTAGAAAGATTTTATTTGACGAAAAGTCTCCTTAATTTAAACCGATGAGACATTTGTCTTTTCGCTTTTACAGTTGGGAATTATTCATAAAAGATATTTACTTGTAGAGACGAAGTTGAAAAAACATGAAACCCTGGAAAACATTTAGGTACTAACAAAAATATCTGATTGACGTCCTTTGATGTTCTTCTTCAAACGTATGATTTATGGGGGTGTGAGTCATAATTTCTGGAGGTTGTTCCCAGGGCCGTTCCTGGGGTACTTGCCGCCCTGGTGCATAGAAAAATTGGCCGCCCCTACCCCGTAGTATGTATCTATCACATCATTACGACACTATTAATAATGTCATATCAGGGATTAGAAATGACTATGATGGAGGTGTGTTATTAGAAATACAGATCGATTTATTTTTGCACTAACAAACTTTAATATTCTACTGTAAAATATAATCTAAAAAGTCATAAAAATAATAAACACAGGCTCTAAAACTAATATGGGAACTCATAGGAAAACAGGAACTTCGTATTACGACTAGTATGAGAGGTATTCGCAAAATATAGAATATACAAATTTTGAGCTGTCTAAATGTCGTAAATCTGCCGGTAAGTAGGTAATAATTATTGTAATCTTAGCAATCTGCATTCGTTTCGCTCGGATTCTGTGTTTAATTATTAGGCGTTCACTTGTTCGTAAACGTTTAAGAAAGACATTTTTAAAACATCTATGATTTAAAATTTTTTTACTAATGCAAAAAATTAAAGGGTCAAAAGAATTTCTGAAATTTTTCAGTGATTTTTGACAGACTGTATTTAGGTAAAAATGGTCGCATCGGAAATTAAAAAATAGCATTTTGAAGCTCCAAGATTTTAGTTTTTAGATCTTTCGGTCGAATTTTTTTAGGTGCTACGGTTATCATGCAGTTATAAGAAATAGCGCGACAAAGAAATTTTGCAAATTTTCTTTTTTTTATCCAGTCCACGGACTTTTTTTTTCAGCTAAGCCATTGCATGGACCAGAAAGCTAGTTTATTTAGCTTCAATATCGTTTATTTTTTTAATTTCGATACGACCATTTTTCATGGAAATATCGGACTTTTAATGGAAAAGGATCCTTTTGTCTTCAATCATCGATATCTCGGCGACAAATGGTTGTACAGAGAATTGAAGGGTAGTTTCGAAAACTGGAATAAATGTCCTATAACATTCCGCCGCAACTTTTCGCACAAAATATTTTTTCATCTTTTACACGAATTTAAAAAAACAGGAAGAAAAGGGTAATTTATGGTTTTTTAGAAAATTTACAACTAAATTAGAAATATTCACGAAATGACTAATGTTAAGCATAACTTTTACAGTTATACCCAGAAGAACCCTGTGAAGTTTCATCTCGATTTAGCGACCGTTTCTTCGTTTCAAACAGTCAAACTTTTGAAAATAATTAAAGAGTCACGTTTTTTGAGCTTAAACACTTTTTTTGAGGTTTTTTCACGTGTTTACCGCAAAGAACGTTTAAATTGATGAAAAAAAAGAAAATTTGCAAATTTTTTTTATCGCGCTATTTCTTAAAATTGCATGATAACTGTAATTCCTAAAAAATTTCGACCGAAATATCTTGAAAACTAGAATCTTAGAGCTTCAAAATGCTTTTTTTAATTCCCGATACGACCATTTTTCACCTAAATACAGTCTGTCAAAAATCACGGAAATATTTCGGAAATTCTTTTGACCCTTTAATTTTTGGCATTAGTGTATAAAAAAAGTGTATTTTAAAACAGTGTATTTAATACTACATTATTTATAAGACGAAAATTAATATACATTTTATCTTTTGCAGTCTTTGCTGCTATTGTTTAAATATTTTTAGTTAGGAATCTGGGGAAGATCAGGACAGAAAAGTTGAATTTTGGCCGCCCTTGTAGCTCGGCCGCCCTGGTGCCGGGGCACCACCAGCACACTGCCCAGGAACGGCCCTGGTTGTTCCTTGAGTCATATATTGACGAGATATTGGCCTCTGAAGATTAGTGTTAAATTTTGGAAAACAATAATATTTCAGCAAAGCCTCAACATAGAGCAACCAAATTTGGTACACGATTTGCGTTTATTGTTATCTTTAATTGGTAAAAATATGAATTTGTTGGAAGCCCAGTAAGGGCCTGTCTAGGGGTAGGGCGCCCTTAAAATGATATCGATTTTTTTCTCAGCATGTCAATTATTAAATAATTTTACCAGTATTACAAGAAATTTATTTTAAACATTTTTTTAAACTTACAAATTTTTCGAAAAAGTAGCGGTTTTTGAGCAAATCGGGATTTTGTGAAACAGCGTCATTACTAATTGAATCGAACAAAAAGTAAAGTATGCAGTTTTACGACTAGTAGGCTATGATTTCATGTGTCATTTTTGACGTTTTGGCATTAACTATTTACAACATAGGCCCAAATGTCAACACCATATTGGCTTTAGATTTTGCATTAAAATAATTCAAAGAGGCAACCTCCTGAACTATGACGTGAATTTAGAAAATATCGAGTGGATTTTATGAAGGAAATTTGGTAAAATGTGATTTTATTCTAAATGTAATCTTTTAGGAATAAGTTTAGTATATTCCCGTTCTGGCAAGAATAAAATAATCCCTAATCCTCCCCGCAATATGGGGGATTTTAAAAGGAGCTTCGGGTTCAATATCCGGAATAAAATGATAATGGAACCCGCTTTTTGCCGTCGAACGTAATTAGAAAATCAATAAAAATTCCCAAACTTCAAAACGGAGAAACGACTAACCCATATATCATGCTTTGAAATCGTCCGCCTAACATATCATCCATCAGGAAATCAGACAAGCGTATAACCAATCGAGTAGAACATAGGTATGTGGGATCGTTCATTCTGAATCGTTAGATCAAGTATTATCCAAAGTTGACTGGGTAATCGTTTTAGGAGTTCCTCCTCATTCTCCAGATCTGCATAATTTGGGTCGCGTAAGGTCAACGACTTCTTGTTTTTTTTTTTGCGGAGAAGTGTATGGAATTGAAAAACAGGCACCACCTATTACGACAAAAACTATGGAGTTGCAAAACATGAATTTGGCTATTTATAGAAACGCACAGGGTCTTCCCAAAAATGGAACAAAACCTTCCTATCAATAAGTCCTTGCATTTTTTCTGAAATGCAGGAAAAAATATTTTTATTTTTTGAGAAAACGTTTATTTTATTATTATTATCATAAAAAAACTTTACAGAATTATATAAATATTTTTCTGAAGATACATATACATATATCCAAATTTAAATCTTGCATATTTCTTTAGACTTTTACTGAACGGTCTCAGAGTTCCCTTTACCTATCTCTTCTCGTTTTTAAGTTATCTACTATTTTTTGTGTAATCACCTAAAATCATGTAATTTCTTGCGAGGATAGTTGTGGAATTTTTCAGCGCAATCCTGTCCCTAAACATTAATTAAAAAGTTTATAATTAATTCTCTAGTGTTCTGCCGCAAGAAAATGCCGTTCGAATTTCTTACCGCAACCCGAGCTCAAGCCCAAGAAAAAATTCCTTCGATCCCAGCTATCTGAGGCTGGAATTAAATTTGTTTCATTTAAAACTTCGCCCTGCATTTATAAGATTCCATTTACTAAAGAATTGATTTTATCTGAGAGTAATTCCGTGGAATCACGGGGTGGGGATTGTGTTTACTCGAACAAAATACTTGATTTGCATTCATTCGTTGCTTTCTTGAATCTTCGCGAAGGGAAGCTTGCGGAGAAAGGGCGGGATTCGCGCAAAATATCAGTCAGTAATTTGCGGAAGGTGATAGATAGTCTGAAAGCTATTTCATGTTTCGCTCAATACGTCTGTCTATCAGCGAAAATGCCTGCTAACCCGTTTGGGATGCAAAAATATCATTTTATGTGAAAATGTAGATTTTATGCGCACTGCAAGTTACATTAAACAACACAGTCGTTCCCATATTTTTTTTATTTGCAGAAGATTGTTTTATAAAAAAAATTCTTATGAATCAAGGATCTAAAGCCACTGGTGTTCAAAACATAACCATACTGAAATTATACAAAAAAAAACTGTAACATGTGTTTATGATTGCTTTATATCCAGTGGCAGAGAGTGACCTACTAATCTGCAGAAACTATAAAAGCATAATCCGTATTAAAGAGGTATATCGGGTTTACTAAAATGCACAGATGTACTTGAATTTTATATAGCGTATTACCCAGTGCTCTCTCTGTGCGTCATATTTTTTTGAAAATTTTTGAATCTAGATTTTGAGATATTGTTGTTGAAAGTTGTTCATTTTAACATAGGTTTATATGGCGAAGATGGACGGTGTGGCTCTTTTTTGTCCATAACTGAGAAAAAAATGTAGAATTTGTGAATCAAAACTTTTCCATAGATAGTACACAGTATTATCTTATTTTTGATGTAAAACTAATGTAAGTTTTGAACATAGTACAGTTGTATTAATTAGAAACAGAAATCAATAATTGCATTTCTGTCTGACTTAAGGATTAATG
Source organism: Anoplophora glabripennis (assembly GCF_000390285.2). Classification (NCBI taxonomy): domain Eukaryota; kingdom Metazoa; phylum Arthropoda; class Insecta; order Coleoptera; family Cerambycidae; genus Anoplophora; species Anoplophora glabripennis. The sequence goes on along the minus strand of NW_019416276.1, from coordinate 1,110,695 downwards.
TGGCAACGTCGCAATCAACTGACAGCAAGAAGGGAATACATTTGAAAGACTTGATAAAAACGAAATTGATTTCAAACATATATATTTTTTCCTAAATCCCATGTACATTGTTATCAACAATAAATTATCCACAACAGATTATTTTTTGTAATGTTTTTAAAAAACTAGATTAATTTAATTATTGGAATAAAAAATACAGTTGATAAATCCTTTTAATATATTTAATGGTTTATAAAAACATCGTAATACGTACCCAGCAATATTTAGGGTTACATTAAGTTTTATTTACTTGATTAATATAATTAGTAACACTTGAAATAAAAGCATTTGTATGGAATAACAAAGGAACATAAATATTTCTCAGCAAACTTTATATCTAAAAAATTAGTTATAGATGCAAAACTTTTGTAACATTATTAAAATAGAGATGAAAAACACGAACAGTGAGAAATAATGTAATTTCTATCACAGAACCTTCAAAATTGCATCTAACATTTTCTTCGACTTGAACGAGAGATGGGCGCGAGTGTCATTTCATTTCTTTAGAACTAAATAACATAATTATTTTCTCGTTGTTTTACCAGTTCACATGATTTACGAATTTTAAATAAAGGATACAAATCTTCGCGAGGATAATACGATATATTTGCTATATATAATAAAATAATTATATTTTACATACACAATACATTTTTGAACGCATACGCATCTTTATCCGAATTTGACGCGCAATATCTCCGATGTCCGAGGTCTGTAGGTTCGCAGTGTGTACAACTGCACTCGATTATTAGCGCCGTTGCCACATCTACATAGTGTTTATGCGTTCATTAAATATAATTTAAAACTACTTAAATATGATATTTTATGTTGTTAATTTTCAATATTTATGTTATGTGCATATTGAGTAGATTTCTTTGCTATATAGATAATGTTCATCGCAAATAAGTTCAATAGAATTTATTTTTTTTAAGTTTGTAGTGGGTTTTAGTCCCATATGAAAAGCATAGGACCCCCCCGCGATTCTCACTTCCCTCGGACCCCGATATACCTCCTTAAGGTGGCCAGATCCCTGGCCGAGAAATAGTCAAATTTCTGGCGTTTTTAGGTAGTACTGAAATCTTGAAAAGTAAAACGTGTAGAATAAAAGTAAGCACAAAAATAAAACCTTTGATGTTCTGTTTATTCATTGTTACTATTTAAATTTACTCAAATAAAATAATAACAAAAAAAAAATGCGTTTGTAAAACATGCGTTTGATGTTATCCTAACCCCACATTTTAAAAATTATTTTCACGTNATTTTTTGAGAAAACGTTTATTTTATTATTATTATCATAAAAAAACTTTACAGAATTATATAAATATTTTTCTGAAGATACATATATCCAAATTTACATCTTGAATAGGTACTTCTTTAGATTTTGCTGTGCAACACGGTTTGTTTAGAAAAGACAAAATATGTTATGCGTAAATACTAGAGTGAAGTTAGCGCTCTCAACGTGTTTTCTGTTAAAAAAAAACCATAATACATATTTGTTTGAAATCTAACTTTTTTATTTGTATTTATTTTTTCGTAAACAAATTATGCATTACATGTTCTACACATGTTTGAAACATACAGAGTGTTTCGCATAAGAACGGGCACAGCGTAGATGCATATAGGGGAACCCAAAATATGTTTATTTAACGCAACTTACCTTTATAAAAAGCTGAGAAGCTATAGGCCTTGAATGTGGGGTTAAAAATTTCGAAAAAAATCAATATCAATCAGTTATACTGAACAGTATCAGGGTTCCCTATACCTATCTCTTCTAGTTTTTAAGTTATCTACTATTTTTTTCTGTAAATGTAATTTCTTGCGAGGATAGCTGTGGAATTTTTAGCAAAACTTCAAAACAAACAACTAAACTGTCACCAGTTATTTATTATTATTTATTCACAGACGTTGCAATGGGATTCTAAGCAGAACAATTACAGTTTTTAATGAGACATATCCCAATTTTCCACCAATGAGCAGAATAAAGTTAAGAAGAATTCTAAAAAATTAACTTCATACATAGTAATACACAATTTTAATTATGTATGTTAATATTAATAATGCACTAAGATTAAAAAATGACTTAAAAAAGTTATAAGTGTTCAATATGATCCCCATTCACAGCTAAGCACTTGTGCATTATAGAGATAACACCATCAGTCACCGTTTTTGCTATTTCAGCTGCAAGCAATTCATGGAACGCTCTTCGTATTCGAGCAATCAAATCCTCTTTTGAAGCAACGGGTGTAGAATAAACTTTTTGCTTTATTACTCCCCAAACATAAAAATCCAATGGAGTGAGGTCGGGAGACCTCACTGGCCAATTCCACAGTCCTAGGCGTCTCATCCATCTATCTTCAAACATTTCATTCAGCTGTTGATCGATTTGATTGTGACAGTGAGGTGGAGCCCCGTCTAATTGATACCAACACTTCCTTAGTTGGTCTAAAGGTATATCATCAAGAAAATCTGCCACAACCGTTTGCAAAATATTGAGATATCTGTCGGCATTTAAATTTTCTTCGTAGATATGGTAACAAATTTGGTTATCTTTAATTACACAAAAAACATTTACGCTAAATTTATTTGGAAAGTTTCTTTCCCGTATAATATGAGGATTTTCAGATGACCACAAATAAGTATTATGTTTATTAAAAATACCTTCTCTCGTAAATTTTGACTCATGAAATGCCTTAATCATACTCTGCGGCATCAGTTGAGGATTCTGGATGAACATTAAAATAGGTTAGCACATTTATTACATTATCTTCATTTGAAGTTATTGGTTTTGGTAAAATTCTTTCTGCACAAATTCGACCATACTCTAGTTGATTTGCTAAAATTCTTCTAAACTTTTTCCTGCTCACTGGTGGCAAATTTGGATATGTTTTATTAAAAACTGTACATGTTCTGCTTATAATCCCATTGCAACGTCCGTGAATAAATAATACATTTAAAATATCAGCATTTGAATATGTATGTTTTCCATTTCTTATAAATACTAAATTAAACTGTCACTGCAAGAGACTAACAACAAATTGAGAGTTTAGTTGTTTGTTTTGAAGTTTTGCTAAAAATTCCACAGCTATCCTCGCAAGAGATTACATGATTTTAGGTGATTACACAAAAAAATAGTAGATAACTTAAAAACTAGAAGAGATAGGTATAGGGAAGTCTGATACCGTTCAAAAGAGAATAAAATTGTGTATCAGAATATAGAAAGACATACAGGGTGTTCCATTAAAAAAAACGACTAATGAAAGTTTGAAATTAACTAAACTCGGCATTAAATTTCTAGCACCCTGTATGCAATTAAGCCACTTTGAAAGTATGGATGGGAAGCTGAGGGATCTAGCTATCCCCGCTGTAAATATTGTTGCTTTATCTTTCTTACTATAAAATACACATGGTTTGAAGTTAGTCACTGTTTCTCTTAATTTTTTTTGAAAAAATTAAATATCTCGAAAACGGTTAATTTTAGGAACAGGGAAACTTCATAAAAGTCCACCTAAAATAACACGTAGAATCCAAAATTGCAATGATATATAGGGTGTTCTATTTAAAATAAGCAAGTTGATGTCGACTTCCGGTATAACCGGAAGTGGTACGTGGACGCCATTATTTTAGTTGAGAAGGGCATGCCCGAAAACCCGGTATCCCAACTTTTCAAAATTCAAATCGAATTAGTCTCTGAAATAACTCTAATGGGTCGTCACCGTGAGATACCCTGTATATCTACTCGTATAGTTTCATAAATGTATGCAAAGCTGGTCAAAGTAATGTTAATATTTATGTAAGTTGTTTGTCCATAGTGAAATTTACTTCGATATATCCCACTAAGTATTTCGCAAAGCAAAGCAATCCTGTCCCTAAACATTAATTAAAAAGTTTATAATTAATTCTCTAGCGTTCTGCCGCAAGAAAATGCCGTTCGAATTTCTTACCGCAACCCGAGCTCAAGCCCAAGAAAAAATTCCTTCGATCCCAGCTATCTGAGGCCGGAATTAAATTTGTTTCATTTAAAACTTCGCCCTGCATTTATAAGATTCCATTTACTAAAGAATTGATTTTATCTGAGAGTAATTCCGTGGAATCACGGGGTGGGGATTGTGTTTACTCGAACAAAATACTTGATTTGCATTCATTCGTTGCTTTCTTGAATCTTCGCGAAGGGAAGCTTGCGGAGAAAGGGCGGGATTCGCGCAAAATATCAGTCAGTAATTTGCGGAAGGTGATAGATAGTCTGAAAGCTATTTCATGTTTCGCTCAATACGTCTGTCTATCAGCGAAAATGCCTGCTAACCCGTTTGGGATGCAAAAATATCATTTTATGTGAAAATGTAGATTTTATGCGCACTGCAAGTTACATTAAACAACACAGTCGTTCCCATATTTTTTTTATTTGCAGAAGATTGTTTTATAAAAAAAATTCTTATGAATCAAGGATCTAAAGCCACTGGTGTTCAAAACATAACCATACTGAAATTATACAAAAAAAACTGTAACATGTGTTTATCATTGCTTTATATTCACTGGCAGAGAGTGACCTACTAATCTGCAGAAACTATAAAAGCATAATCCGTATTAAAGAGGTATATCGGGTTTACTAAAATGCACAGATGTACTTGAAATTTATATAGCGTATTACCCAGTGCTCCCTTTGTGCGTCATATTTTTTTGAAAATTTTTGAATCTAGATTTTGAGATATTGTTGTTGAAAGTTGTTCATTTTAACATAGGTTTATATGGCGAAGATGGACGGTGTGGCTCTTTTTTTGCCCATAACTGAGAAAAAAATGTAGAAATTGTGAAACAAAACTTTTCCATAG
>NW_019416276.1:1034969-1104323 GCF_000390285.2 Anoplophora glabripennis | reverse complement strand
AACATTACTAAAACAGAGATGAAAATCACGAACAGTGAGTAATAATGTAATTTCTATCACAGAACCTTCAAAATTGCATCCAACATTTTCTTTGACTTGGACGAGAGATGGGCGCGAGTGTCATTTCATTTCTTTAGAACTAAATAACATAATTATTTTCTCGTTGTTTTACCAGTTCACATGATTTACGGATTTTAAATAAAGGATACAAATCTTTTTTTAAACGCATACGCATCTTTATCCGAATTTGACGCGCAATATCTCCGATGTCCGAGATCTGTAGGTTCGCAGTGTGTACAACTGCACTTCATTATTAGCGCTGTTGCCACATCTACATAGTGTTTATGCGTTCATTAAATATAATTTAAAACTACTTAAATATGATATTTTATGTTGTTAATTTTCAATATTTATGTTATGTGCATATTGAGTAGATTTCTTTGCTATATAGATAATGTTTATCGCAAATAATTTCAATAGAATTTAATTTTTTCAAGTTGGTAGCGGGTTTTAGTCCCATAAGAAAAGCATAGGACCCCCCTGCGAACCTCACTTCCCCCGGACCCCGATATACCTCATTAAGCAAAATACATTTTTAAACTCGATCACCTCACTACATTGAAGATTATTGTTATTTATACGTATAGCGTCTATACTTGCACATGCGTCACAAACATTTTGCTTGTAAACTGGTTATTCTCTTAAATCTATGAACGTGCTTTACCGACAAAGGTCGCTACATTAAAACGCACCAATTTATATTGTGCCGAAATTGGTTTAAGGTAAAGTCCGCCATGTTGATAGGTAAATAATTTGATATTAACGAGAAACATCGCATTAAACTCTAATTAAAGGTATAGTAGGACTAATCGGGACTAATTGAAAATCGATGCCTGGATAATACCCCGTACACGTCCACTTAGTGCGTTGTAAGCCCCGATACGGGAGGTTATTAATGATATCGGATTCAGGGACAGATCTACGACATTCGCGTACAAAGTTTAGATCAGCGAATTTGTTGTTTGCAGGTAACAAGACCTCTGAGATTGGGTGGGCCAGAGAGGGACACTGATTTTTCCAGATGGGCCAGTGTTTTGTGTTACCATGTTCTGCGAAATTCACTTTTTCTGAGAAAAAATAAAAAAAATAACACACTTCCTTAAGTGGATCTCTACTGTGATATATATTTTCGTTCTTGAAAGTCATTTCCAAATTACATTTTTTTTGCATGTGCTTGAAATTTTATTTCAAGGAAGACTGTTAAACAATCCTACCAATTTCAATATACATAGCTGATAGAATGCTATGAATGTAGAATTATTTTCAGAAAATCGTTTCGAAGTGAAAATTTTTTCTCACATATAGTGTGTACTGTAATGAATAGGCCTCTTGCAGAAAAAATATTTTAATAGTTTTTGAAGTTTAACACCCTGTATCTTTTTAACGAAGCGAAAAACTTTATAGGAAAGACTCCCCTTAAAATTCACCAAAGAATACGAGGTTTCATTTTTGGTCGCTATTTGTGAATCACCCTGTATAATTTACACCACTAATTGTGCAAAAATACCCTTCACAGGGAATTGACATTAAAAATATGCTCTTCCGTCGGACATTTAGGCGAAAATGTGTGTTTTATATTTGTTTGTATTAGGATAAATATGTCAAAGGGTTCCAGTTTGTAAAATACGTATAATTTAATATTTGTATTTTGCCGGGATCTGATCAAAGGGCTTAATATTTTAAAGCAGTGTCAAAGTTCTGAAAAAATATCACAACTATATGCAAATATCTCTGTTTGTGTGTATTTTTCCGCCCACAACTAACTTTGGAAACGTAAACAAACGGATCATTGGCTTGAGCTGATTTTATAAATTGCCGCACTTAATCTGATAAGTGACGTGAACAACATTTGCAATAGAATAACGCCTTTACTATAAGAACGTACTTAAAGATTAAACTTGCTACTTAAGAAACTGCATTTGAGTCTAAAACTGTACATTTTATGAAAAAAATTTTAAGACTTTTTACAATGTATTTTGTACATTTGTACTAAAATAACTTTTTTAAATTTTAATACTCCTGCTATTTTTTGAATACATGTTTCAAAAGATTTGCCTAAAATACGTAATACACTTAACAAAAAAGGTACGAAATACCTTATTTTCAATATCTAATAACTAAAGACATATTCACTAACGATTCTATGATACACTTGAACGACTAACCGTTACTATTGGTCCTTGTTGGCAATGTCAACTTAGGAGAATAACAAAACTGTCAACGTAAAAAAGTTATAAACCAATTCTGAATCTTCCACACCGTGATTATGCTATTTATTAACTTTAAATATAAAGTTAATAAATAAAATTTGTAATAATACATTTTTCCAAATGTATAGTGCAAGATTAAATTTGTAAAAACAATGACACATGAATAGTAGCGTAACAAATAGTGTTGTAACTTCAATCAATAGTTCGTTAAACATTTTTGGATGGGCCTTGTACGAACTTGAAAGCCCATGTCGTGTAGTGAATATATTATTCGACATAGGCGTCGGAATCTCCATTCTATGGGTGCCCAAATCGTAAATAACAGTTAAAATACATTGGACCCATAATCTATAAGCAAACAAAAAAATATGGAGGAATTCTACTGAAAAATCTAGTCATAAAAATAATGGTACAAATTACTTGTTCTCGTTTGAGATGCTACCAGTTACTTCGAAAATTGCCCGTGTTTCGAATTCAACACCAGAAATTGTCCTGATCGCTAAACAGCTCAGTATATATGTCCCACGGTTGATCAAATTTTTCACCAATGTTTCTAATCTAAACCGATTGATTTCAAATATGAAATATGACAATAATTTTTAATTCTGAACAACGTTTTAATAATTTGTTTTAATATATTGCACGAAAAGGGCACATTACGTGGGTAATTATTTTCTGTGTAGACAGAAAACAATTCTTTTGTTCGTGTCAAGTTGTATTCAATTTTTCTGAAATGGAAATACGTTACAGATTTTATTTAAATAACATAAGTGAATTCTTTTCTCAAAATCTTAAATTTCTGCTCAAACATTTTGTCATTAAAAAAATAGAAGATCTTGGGTCACCCTGTATATGTTGGTCTGTATTTGAACAAAAGCAGAGTTTCTTAACACGAAAGACTTCTTTTCATAAAATGAAAACTGAAAATGTTTTCCCTGCTTGCAACTCCATACGTGGACACACTATTTTCAACAATAAAACCGAAGACATTTTTCGGAAAAAAAGTTGCGTGCTCTAAATTCGTTGAAAAAATTTACCTACATTACACCCAACACTTTTTATAAATAAAGATGATCCTATAAGCACCTGAAAGTAAAACCGCTGTGGGTGTTCTGTATCTACAACAAAATCGCAGGTTTCGCCGCCCATGCTATCCATATTAGGGATATGGCCGGCGGGCGGCGAGAATTATGTCCCATCGACGAACGACGAATAAAATTTGCATATTAACAGTTTGCACCGAGCTTACCCGAGCCGTTGTTTAAAATTTAAATCGTAGCCGGCTTTTGAAATATCGACGACAACAGGAACAATATATCCTTTGACCGCGGTCTTTTGTTACGCCCGGCCTCTTTTATCTCGTCCTGCCAATATGTACCTATTTATAAATGTGTGAAATAAAGTGTCGACTTGGACGGAGTGACAATGAGTGATGCCATTAGTTGTACAGGGTGTTTCATCCAAAGGCTGTTTTATGGGTTCCTTATTTTCTCAAATTAAAAATAAAAGTCATGCATTCTGCTCGAGATAATAGAAAGCATGGTAATAATTCATATAGCATCCAACGACACAAACTACAACGAATGTTGGTTTTAGTCTCTTATAGCTGTTTTACATTGACAATTTCAATTGATCAATTAATTGATGAAGTAGCTTCATCAAGAAATTGGGCAAGTGTAATGCACCAAATCAGCTGTCAAATAACTTCATCAATTTATTCATCAACTTCTTGACGAATTAGAGCATGTTTTAATTTTCGTCAATTTCTTCGTGAAGTTCGGAAGTACCAACCCAACAGAATTCCAGCCTCAGATCAGTAATGAGGTTATGTTATTGGAATATGTAAGTAATTCTGTGGCGTCGTGCTAGTTTTGCATTGTTTTTACTGATTTGCTATTTACAAAAACTAATATTTATATAATATGTGTCAGAACGGTACAGCCGTTGTGTCACTACAATTATGAGTGGAAAGGTGACATTTTTGAAATTTATTTGCTTCTTTGATTCATTGGTAGAACTGATTCATACGTCAAAAAACTTGACAAAGTCTGTAGCAGTGTAAGACCACACTGCTTACCAATAAATTCGTGAATTAATTCATGAATAAATTGTCAATGTAAAACAGCTATAAGATATGAATCAATAAGGAGTTTTATGATTTTTCAATATCATCTAATGTTAATTTACAAAGATCTTCATGCTCCAAATAAACCAAAAATCGATGGAACATATATCATGAGATATTTGGTGTCTGGAGCTTCATTAAAAAATGTATGAATTTTTCGCTACTAAATATTTTCGATTTTCTTGGCCGATATCTTACACTTTTTCGTTTTAAAAACGCTATTAGCTTGTAGACCAGGGCGGATCTGTGTGTTCCGCCACGCGCCATAAGGTTCCGTTCAATCCCCCTCTTCATTGTTCTGAGGTGTGGGATGAAAGCGAGGATGTGGGCACACAAGCCCTACACACACATAGAGAGATGAGTTTAGGTTAAAGTAGTGTTGAGACACCTTGTGAGAAATTATTATGTCGTTAAATAAGTGAAAAATCAAGCCAAGGGTTTCATTATCAAAATCAGTCAGTGCCCCGTAATCATCCTGTCTGCCAGGGCAGGCCAAAAGAGACAATATCAGAAGGTGCTTCGTGCACAATCAAACACTTTGTTGAGATGGATGTGAGAGAAGGCAAGCTAATTTTTGCTGGAATACCTTCAGTGCAACTCATATAATAAAAGTGTAGATCCCTAGATCCGAGCGAGGTCCGGAACATTTTCAGAATTGCAAAAATGTTTAAAAAATTTAAAAAAATACCTATTTTATCTGAGTTTTTTACTTATATCTTGGAACCTATGCATTTTGGAAGAATATTGAAGAGGAAAAAAGTTTTAGAATTGAATTTTTCACAAGTTAAAAGTAAGTTAAAAATGTTTAAAATTACCAATGTTGCAAAATAGCAATAATTGATGAAAAAAAGGCAAAATAATCTAATTTTTTGGATAAACAACACACCGTTAGAATCGGTTTGATAGTTTTCGCAAAATAATTTTTTGAAAAAAGTTAAAAAAAAAATTTTGATTTTTCAAAATGTTGCACAGTCGCAAATAAAGCGAATACTTGAAAATTTTTTCACATAGAAAAGACCGCTCAACCTTTCAAATGGTTTTTGAAAAATTGATATGGGTTGATTAGGACGACCACAGTAAATTTTTAAAGTTTTTTCTCCTTTTTTTTATTTTTAAAGGATTAGATTACATTTTTTATCAATTTGCAATTTAGTTTTTTTTCGAAAATTAGAATTTTAAAGTACTAGTTTTTCTTAATTTTATCTGTATTTAAAAAAATAATAATTTCCAAATAAAAAAAATTTCTTTTAATTTGTTTAAACAAAAATTATTTAAATAATTGCAATAATTGTAACTAAATACATTCATATTCAAAGTGTTGAAATATATATGTAAACAAATTTTTTCATTTAGACGAATTCCTTGGCTTGCGAGACATCGGAATAAAAAAAAAGATCGGAATTGGTCCATTAGAAGCCGATATAATGAAATTCTTTTCGTACCTTTGCAGATAAGAAATTTTTTTCCGGCTTAGGACTCGGAAAAACGAAGCCACTGGATCAAAGATTATTGCTAAATTGTTTATAAATTAACGGTAAATTCCGATAAACTTTGACCGCTTATATCTCGAGAACCAATAAACGGAATACAACTTTTTTTTTTAAACAAACATCTTTCCGAGTACTTTAAAATTATAATTTTTGAGAAAAACTAAATTGCAAATCGATAAATGTAATCTAATTGTTTAAAAATAAAAAAGAGGGTGTTAACTTTAAAAATTTATTGTGACCATCCTAATCAACCCATTTCAAATTTTCAAAGACCATTTGAAAGTTTGAGCGGTTTTTTCTATATGAAAAAATTTTCAAGTATCTAGGTGCTTTATTTGATGCTGTGCAACATTTTGAAAATTCGAAAATTTTTTTCAAAATTTCTTTCAAAAAATTATTTTGCAAAAACTATCCGATTTTAATGAAATATAGTGTGTTGTTTTATTATACTCTAAGTTTTTTTTTACCAAAATTAGAATGCCCTCGGAGCAACTAAAATATTTTTAAAAAATTATCCAAGACACTTGATTATTTTGATTTCTTTCCTCAATTATTGCTATTTTGCAACATCGGTAATAAATTTAAACATGTTTAACTTACAGTATATTGTGTAAAATTCAATTCTAAAACTTGTTTTCCTCTTCAATATTCTTCCAAAATGCATAAGTTCCAAGATATAAGTAAAAGATAGTATAAGTATAAAATAGGTATTTTTTAAAATGTTTTAAACGTTTTTGCAATTTTGAAAATGTTCCGGACCTCGCCCAGATCTAGGGATCTACACTTTCATTATGTGAATTGTACTGAAGGTATTCCAGCAAAAATTAGCTTGCCCCCTCTTACATCCAAGCAGTGGGATATTTCGACAGATCCGCCCTGGTCTATTGTAATGCTTGCTTATATCCACGTTCTTCATTTGCTGACTAGCTTTTATCAAAGAGAAATTAGACCACAGTGTTGACGTCTTCCGTAACTTACATTTTTCTTCGAAGTAAGCCAAAAGTATATTTTCAGTGAACTTGTTTGCTACTGTCTTCATTTTACATCATTCAATAAGTCTTTTAATGCTATAAGTACATGATATTGTTGCCGCGATTTCTAGGGCAACAGATCTATAGTTGCCCTATTTGCGGCTATTTCAACACCTGATGGAATAATAAAATTGCTTTCATTCCCGTATTTTCTTCTAAATTCAGTTTTTAGAGCCACAAAATTTACAGAATTTAAGAACAGCTTCAGTTGTAGTTACTAATACAAGCTTTTTTATTTTCACACCTACTAATGATCAGCCATATAAAATTTTTAAATTATTTTAGAAGATATTTCAAACAATTATAATTTTTTTTCTGATGTACATTTTGAAAAACAGTAAAAATAATTATTCTAAAACGTACATTAGTTTTACCTACAATTACTAACAAATTTCTATATAACAATATATTTAATAAATCAAGCAAAAATACTAATTTTTTAAAAATATTCGAAATTTTTTTTGTTCGGCGCTTTGTCCGTTTTGACATCAAAATTCATTATTCAGGAGCTACCCAGTGGCGTGTACAAAAGAGTTTGAGTGCAATTTAAAACGAATTAAAACTGGATTATGTTGTACTTGAAAACTATACTATTACACTTTTAGCTGCTCTTACAATTGTGTACATTTTTTATGGGAAATAATCTATAACATAACCCAACGGTTTTTGAAATCCGTTTGCTTTATTTTTCTTATTATTTATATTTTGGCCCCGATTAGATTCGTATAAATCCACAAAAAATTTTGAAACTTTACTGACTTCAGCTGCTAATCTACGATTTCCATTACAAGCTGATCCAGACAACCCCTCGGAGCCCAGTGTCTGTTACGTCAGCTTTTCCCCATTATTCTCCCCATAAATACATTATCATTACCCTGCCTCCCGTGGATCGCCTTTTCGCCGTCCCATTCAAGCTGCAGTTAAACGATTCCACCCGGCTTATGGACCAATAAACACACCGCAATATTGCCCAAGTTTCGACACCGGCATACATCAGGGGCTCCCATCTTGAAACAGACAAATGTGGGGCCCCGACTTTTTTGTTTGAAATATCTATCTGGCTTTGAGATCCATATGTTACGGAGAAAGATTTATAGTCAGGGTAGTTGTTTTTTTTTTTTTAAGGGAAATGAGGAATAACGGTCTCCTTCAGAGTGATTTTAAAATTATTTAACCCATGTTGCTCAGAATGAAAAGCTGCGTAAAAGTGAAAAAGTTCAGTATCTCACGTCTACTGTCATCTTTCCGTTTTGGAACATCGAAATTATACAGGGTGTTAAAAAAAGAGTGTAAAATATTTAAGGAGGTAATAGTATGAACCAAAGTAAGCAGAAAAGTCCCAATAAACATGGGTCCGCAAAGTAACGGTTGCGGAGATATGGAATGTTTTATGTTTTTTAGCCCCTTTTTTTTATTTTGCAAAAACGTTGTGTATTTTCTTATAATAATTGGTTGATGTTTAGTGAAATAAACAGTACGTATTTGACAGTTGTTCTCAGTGCACAAGTTTTCTTTCGCTATGGCTGGTTACTCTAACGCAGAATTAACAGACATGCATTTCATGTATGGTCGTGCTAATGGGAACGCCACCGAAGCGCGACGTCTTTATGTTGACGCTTATCCAAATCGCCAGATTCCTTCACAACGCATGTTTGGAAGAATTCACCAAAGATTGCGTGATACCGGTTCCTTGAGCAAACAGTGCCATTTATCCGGAAGACCAAGGTCGGTATCCACTCCTAGAGCAGAAGAAGAAATTCTAGCACTGGTAGAGCAGAATCCAGGTACGAGTGTGCGGAGAATATCAGCCGAGGTAGGAATTAGTGGTCCTCTTGTTTGGAGAATCCTTCACGAGCAACTGCTTTATCCATACCATGTGCAACGAGTACAGGCCTTAAATCCAATAAATGATCATCAAGCACGTTTGGTTTTTTGCCGCTGGTTTCTACGTCATGATGCTGAAGACCCTCGTTTTCTTGCAAACATTCTTTTTACTGATGAGGCCGGGTTCACAAGAAATGGAGTGTTTAATTTTCACAATACGCATATTTGGGCCGACGAAAATCCTCATGCTCTAATAGAATCTGGACATCAGGCACGTTTTTCATTAAACATTTGGATGGGTATTGTAGGTGACAGGTTTCTAGGTCCTGTTGTTTTACCAAACCGATTAACAGGCGCTGCTTACCTCAACTTTCTGCAGAACACACTGTATGAGTTTTTGGAAGACATTCCTTTGAATCAGAGGCAACAAATGTGGTTCCAGCATGATGGTGCTCCAGCTCATTTTTCCATGGCCGTTAGAGAGCATTTACACCAAACTTTTCCACATAGATGGGTAGGAAGGGCCGGACCTGTTTTATGGCCTCCAAGATCGCCTGATCTGAACCCTCTAGATTTCTTTGTTTGGGGATATTTGAAGACATTAGTGTATGGTACTCCTGTAAATAGCCTGGAAGAGCTGCAGCTACGGATTAATCAAAAGTGTCAAGAAATCCAAACCAAGGAGGGTGTTTTCGAAAGAGTTCGAATATCGTTGAGACGAAGATGTCGTGCCTGCTTGGAAATGGACGGAGGGCACTTTGAACATCTTCTGTAACTTTGTTTTTTGTTTGTTAAAAGCTTCCTTTGTCGGTTTATTCCTAATAAAATAAAATGTTTGAAAAACGAATAGTGGTCCATATCTCCGCAACCGTTACTATGCGGACCCATGTTTATTAAGACTTTTCTGCTTATTTTGGTTCATACTATTACCTCCTGAAATATTTTACACTCTTTTTTAACACCCTGTATATAGGGTAAACATTTATTTAACGAACGAAACAACAGCTGAAATTTATTCTCAAATAACAAGTTTTTTGTAGATTTTGATTCCCCAATTTGAAATAAACGATTTGATCGAGTTCATCTTGCATCGAGCGCATCTTCCTTGACCTTCTTATAACATTCCATTTTCCATTGTTGGCTTGCTGGACGAGGTAAACATATTTTTGGGGTCTGAGATGTATTCTATTAGGATATCGCTTCGCATAGCGCTTAGAAACATTTTCTATAAATTAAAATTATGTCTACAAGTTCGTTATTGTTGTATGTGAATGTTATTACGGTAAATAAATAGTAAATAATGTCCACAACAAACTTATAGTAATACCTAAACTAACTAATTTGACTACTTAGGAAACATCTGGTCTTAATTAAAAGGCCGGTATATACAGGGTGTCTCACGGTGACGGTCCATTGGAATTATTTAAGAGACTACTTCGATTTAAATTTTGAAAATTTGGGATACCGTAAATTTTGACTCGTATGTCCATAGAATATGTTGCAAAAATTGTGGATCTTCTTGGTATCGCACTAATATCGTTTCACAAAATTGTACACGTTGCACGGTGTCTGCACCCGGATGAAGAGCAGAAAGTAGCTTAAATTTGTTTTTAGCATCCTGTGAATGGACCCTCGTGAAATGCCTAATCATACTCTGCGGCACCAGTTGAGGATTCTGGATGAACATTAAAATAGGCTAGCACATTTATTACATTATCTTCATTTGAAGTTATTGGTTTTGGTAAAATTTTTTCTTCACAAATTTGACCATACTCTATAGTTGATTTGCTGAAATTCTTCTTAACTTTTTCTGCGCATTGGTGGAAAATTGGGATCTGTCTCATTAAAAACTGTAAATATTCTACTTAGAATCCCATTGCAACGCCTGTGAATAAATAATAATAAATAACTGGAGACAGTTTAGTTGTTTCTTTTGAAGTTTTGCTAAAAATTCCACAGCTATCCTCGCAAGAAATTACATGATTTTAGGTGATTACACAAAAAATAGTAGATAACTTAAAAACTAGAAGAGATAGGTATAGGGAGTCCTGATACCGTTCGAAAGAGAATAAAATTGTTTTTCAGATTTTGGAAAACCTTCCGGGTTTTTCCTTTAAAAAAAACGGCTTTTTGAGGTTTTGAGTTTACTTAACTTGGGCTTTAATTTTTTGGCCCCTTTTCTGCATTTAGGCCCTTTTGAAGTATTGGTTGGGAGGTTTGGGGTTTTGGTTTTCTTTTTTTTCATTTTTTTTTGTTTCTTTTTTTTTCTTTTAAATTTCCCTTGTTTTGAGGTTGTTCCTTTTTTTTTTCCTTTTTTTTGAAGAAATTTAATTTTTTGGAAACCGTTTATTTTTGGGATTGGGGAACTTTCTTAAAGTTCCCCTTAAATTACCCTTTGGATTCCAAAATTGCAATAATATATAGGGTGTTCCATTTAAAATAAGCAAGTTGATGGCGACTTCCGGTATAACCGGAAGTGGTACGTGGACGCCACTATTTTAGTTGAGAAGGGCATGCCCGAAAACCCGATATCCCAAATTTCCAAAATTCAAATCGAAGTAGTCCCTGAAATAATTCTAATGGGCTGTCATCGTGAGACACCCTGTATACTCTATCTCTATGTTTTAGGTAAAAAATAAGCGTATATCAAACACCACCCTATATCAAAATTCGTTGATTCTTTATGTCGAGAACTTTTTAAGGAAGCGATATTGTTATTGCATTAAGGTAACTTGATCTAAATCGATTTATTTTCACTCAAGAAAGCTGCATTTGAAGTATGGACAATTCGTTTCCGGACACATATACAGGGTGTTTCAAAAAAAGAGCGTTCCTTGAAAGGGCGATAAAAGGCTAAGTAATAGGTACTGCAACACTCAACACACGTGCACAAGATGCACAGGGGTGGATTATATTTGTGGTTAATTTTCTCGAAAACAGAAGCATTTTAGACCACCAGTTGCTTATAATTCTTTAAATTGCAATTTTGCAATTGAAAAAAGACAAAATAAAGGGGTTTTTCAAAATAACTCAAAATGGGTAAGAGCTAGAAAAAAGTTTCTTATAAAAATCGTAGAACAGAAATTTAAAAAATCATAACAATCGGAAAAATTAATGAATTTTATAAATTTTTTTTTTCAGTCTACTTTAAAAAATGTAAATCGTTAATTCAGAGAAATAGATATTTTTTAATTTTTAATAAAAAAGTTATAACAATTTCACAAAGCATACGTGATTTTTTATCTTTGTCGTAAAACAAAATTTCGAAAGTAACTTTTGTTGCAAATTGTTTTAGTGTTAAATCATAAAAACTGTATAGCGGAAGAGAAACGCCATAAAAATGGACTCTTAAAAGTATGAATAAACATTATACTTATATATTTTCTTATTTTTAAACAATTTTGAAAAACGACACTTTCCGCAATATATATGGAAGAGAAATCTACCTCATTTTCCTCCGGTATTAAACATCCCGGAAATCAAATCAAACTGTCCGTGTCAGTTTCTCCGGTGTTTGCAGACGGATTTCGTGGGCCTAGATGATAGTGCGACGGGGCCACTCTCTTTATGTTTACATTTACAGAATTCGTTGGAAAGGCCGCCCCAACTCCATGTATTTATATCCTAATTAGAATTCTCAGCAACACCCTCACCCTGCGTTTAAATTAATCGGTGTGAACCGGGAAATAAGTAACTTTACAGCGGTGGTTGGGGTTAATTTATTAGGATTTCTGGTTCCTATGTACGCCGTATGGGTTTTTTTGGTTGGAGCCGCACAGAATAAGATTTAATGGAACTTGGAATTTTCCTAGAAAATTGTAATAGTAGCGAAGGAAATTACGGTGACAAATTGCTGTTTATGGCGTTCAGTTACTGAAAAAAACTGAAATATGTAGATGAGGTTTCAGTCTAACGTTCTAGTCCTGACACATATTTATTCAGAAATTTGATAGACCCCATACTATCGAACTGAAAATACAGGATTGTTGAATAAACTTTTAGCTCTTAGGATTAAAAGTTAATATTTTTGTTGCTAAGATACCATTTTTTTTCTTAGTAAGGGAAATGTCAACTTAGAGACTTCTGACAGTCAAAAAATGTCATAGTTTTGTCCTAAAATTCAATTTTTTACTACAGTAATCGTTGTGGCCAGCTGAGTATTTGGATTTTAGATTCTTTGAAGTTATTTTGCATTTATTTCGATAAAATAAACGGTTTTCGAGATAAACCGACTTTTGAAACGATCAGCAACAGCTAGAATCTATTTTTTTTACAAATTATTGAAGCCTTCTCTGTAATACAATATGAATTCAATACATCAAATAATTATAAAATAAAATAAAACAATTTGCGCTTCAGTGAAAAAATTAAAAAAGTTAAAATTGACTTAAGATCACTAAGTTTACGGTTAAATAAAATCAAATTCAAGTTTATCTTTTCTTAATATATGAGAACAGTCAATTTTATTACAGTTTGAATAAGAACGGACATAAAAATATTTCGTTCAATTTTCGCGATTTGGAACATTAAACTTCTTACAAAGATGCCCTTGATGAAAACTTGTAAGTGGGTAAACATCTGTCTCTTTGAAATATAAAAATTTTAATAACCTTCTTTGAATATCCTTAACATCACTTATACAGGGTGGCCAAATGAAAACGAAACAGAGCTATTTTCAGGAACTGCGTTAAGATTGTAGAAAAACTCTCAGACCCGTCGATTTTAGATTAAAGGGGGACATTTTTTGCTGGTATTTTGACTCCGCCACTTTCACCCCCAAGCAAGGGTAAGCATCACCCCAAAATATTTAAATATTGAGTAATATTTTTTTTTGAAAGCTCTTACAATTCTCTTTACAACAGACTTTAAATTTTTTAATTCCACCCAATACTTATTACAAACAATTAGTAACGGTAAAAATGTCAGTCATTCGAGTTAAGTACGCCAATGGTATAAATTTAGTATTTCTTGCGTTACATTGGTTTTTGGCGATTTGTTATCACTTTCGTAAAAAAATACAATTGTAAAAAACAGAAATGAATGCTATACACAATAAACGTAAAATTAGTAGATTCCAAATTATTTTCTAGTATTATTTGGAAGCGTTGGTAGGTAGTTTATTTAATTGTGTTTTTGAAGATTAAACTCTATGGTTTATTCCATTGCGAAAAGGGTAGATATCATTTCGCTTTACTTTATGAACAATAAATGTGCGAATAGAACAGCTCAGTTATTTAATGAACAACATCAAGATCGACATGTCTAGAATTAGTAAAAAAATTTCAAGAGACAGGGAACGTAGCCAATAAAAAACGAGAAATTGAAAAACTTCATGAGGATGATTATAACCGCCGTTTGCAATTTTGCGAAACAATGAGTGAGCGAGCAGGGAACGATCCACAGTTCCTTTTTAACATCTGTGTTTCTGATGAATGCAGTTTTTTCTTGAACTGGACGGTAAATCGTCACAATTGCCGCTATCGGTCCGATTCAAACACAAGAGTTTTTACACGAGGTGCATACACAGCAACCGGAAAAATTAAATGTATGGGCTGGAATATGTATTATGTGTTGGCTTCCAAATATGAGACATATATTCTAATTTGGACTGAACTTAAATGTTGCATAAATACGTGTAAAGTTTTCTTATTAGAAAACCTTTTAAATTTTGTAAAATGTTCCTATAGACACCGACAGTATTGTAATTCTTGAACGTGGTTGAATTTTATTTTGAAATTTCTCAATAATTTTTAAAACTGTCAAGAGTATGAAAAAAATTGGCACTATTATGTTTTTTGACATGACAAATAAGAATTTTTAACTGGTTTTGGCGTTGCTTGTATATTTGAGTACTTAACTATTTTAATAGAGATGTGGGAAATTATATTTCTTATGTGCTACTAATAGGAATGTTTATATTTTCCTATTAGTACGCCTATTGGGTTGATAATATTATACAAACTAATTGAATAAATAAATTAAATTAGTTCTAAAAATAGACAAACGAATAATAGCCGTTGAATAATACGGGTTACCAACTTAACAAGATAAGAGACGATATTATTTTGAAACCCGATTTAATCTACTTCTCATGTCTTTAAATTTAGTGGAAAATCTTATAGACACAGTCCCTGAATCTAAAGGAAAGGTAAAAGGCTATCAAATCAGTAAGATGGAAACACATTTTAAGAGTAAATCGTTAAATCGTACCGTGTGCCCTGAATATATGGAATTATGGGTAGAAATGGAGTTTTCCGCCTCCTTTCTTATACTTTGTAGTGATGTTTACTCGCTAGTCTCATAGCCGGTCTGTATTTACAATAGTCTTTTTCAGACGCTCTTACAAAGTACGATACTGAGAGAAACATCGTTTTTTAAGATACTTACAAGTATTTGAAAAAATATGTGCGATAACCGAGTTTTGTTTGTTGCAAAAACGTATAAAATACATATGTTAAATATGAGTTGTTTTTTAATAGAAGGTTTGATTTTATTGGTAGACAAGAGTTTTGTATATTGTGTGTGATTCATAAATAGACATCGGAGATTTTGTGGCTTTGTGGCGATAATCAAGTAAATAAACAGTAGTAAGCGGCAATGCGCGTTTGGGCTACCGACTGCAATAAAAACACGTGCCATACACTCGACCAAGCAAAACGTCAAACTTACTCACTGTCTATCAGCAAAAACTGGGATTGTTCTTCGTCACGCTAGGCCGATAGAGCAGACATTAGGTTGCCGCTAGATACGTGTCGAATAAATTGATTGATGCGAAGCTTCAGATCAGAGGCAACCATGTGCATATTACAATACAACGACAAGATATTTGAATGAATGAAACATGTGAAATATATAATTAGAATAGGTGATCAAAAAAATTTGTATAACAGTCTTGTACATAATTTGGTAGATATATATTTCTGCATGGAAAGGTACAAACGCCATTATTATATGTATCCCGAACTTTCCTAATTTCGTAAGGCATCACAATATTAACTCCTGTTTTTGAAATTTGATACGCAGACTGATTCTCGAGTTACTTTATTAGCTTCTAGACGTATATCCTTATAAAAGTATTGTCTACCTGATACCTACGTTCGAGATTTAAAACTACCTTCCTCGCCACCGAAATGCGGTCTAAACGTCGTCTCCTTTGTTCGTGCACTAAACGCTTATATTGCATACATTTCTGTCTCTGAAATAAATATTTTTTGCATATCGAAGTAAGCCAGAAAGTATTCATATACTCTACGGAGGTTTTTTAATAAAACATCACGGCGAGTGACATTTAACATCATATCCTCCCTGCCTGACATGTCTTATATTGAAAACAATTTGCAATAAAAGTAAAAACGGAAGAAATGTGGCATGGGCAAAATTCGCGATAACAGGTTGGCTCATAATAAAACCTACATGTTTCCGTGACGACATATTTTCTTGGAACTTTCATTTGGCGGAACATAAAAAAGTTGTTGAAATGTGAAAAATATGTAAATAAATGTAAAATATGTAAATGTAAAAGTATAAAAATATCTTTAAAAAAAAATAGAAAGAGCAGTAAATTTCAAAAACAAATGCTCCAGGGTATCTAGCCGGTCATCCCCACGAAGTAGAAGACGCGGAGCGGAAATCGAGATTTTCGAGTAGTATCGAAAATTTTTCAGAGCAGTACACGGAGCTCCGAACCTCTCTCAATGGCCAGAGCCATAGTAGATAATGTCGCGTGTAGGGAAACCGCCTCAGTTTAGGGAATAAAGTTTCCCAAATGCAACGAAATTCAAGCTGAGGCAGCGCAACGAAAAAACTATCCAACCATACCCAAAAATATCCACAGAGACCAAACGCGCGATTCTAAAGTGAAGATCCCTGCAAGACAACGCTGGAACCATGAGGTGTGATCGAACGTCAACTTTGGTACTTTACAGTTCTCTAACCAGTATAAAAACCTGGGCAGAGCTCACTACACTGATAAGCTTTATAGCTTATTGCATGTTATCTACCCAATTGCACATTTTAAACGAACATTATGCAATACAATTGTCCAAAATAAAACTAAATTTTTACAATTCAAAACATTATTAAAAATTTTTGCGATCTCGACAAGGGATGGCAAGGTCTACATACAGTGATATAGACATTCTCGAGGTTCCAAAAAACAATTAGGTAGTGTAGAAAACCTCTATTGAAAACCTCAGAAAAAAGTGCTATTCCGAGGGTGTACGCAGGTTATAGGCGAATAAATTAGGGCGTCGACTATTAAGTAGAATACCCAGTCATGATCGATATGAACATTTTTGTAGTGCTCCTGGTTTTTAAAATTTGTTACGTTTTTTTAACACGCTATATAGGTGAATCCTGCGAAATAAACAAAAGTTTCAAGCTAATTACTTTCAAATATACAGGGTGTTTCAGAAACACCTCCCGTAAATTCAGGGGGTGATAGTACGATAAATAAAAAGAATTTCTTGTCTTATGAACTATATGTCTATCTCCTCTCGTTTTCGAGATATAGAGCGACAAAATAAAATTTTTTAAATAGAATTTTTACGAAAATTTCCAAACGGTGCGAAATATTTTTATGAAATTTGGTATTCCGGAGTTTCTTATTTTCTTTACCGTAATATTGTAAGAGTTCAATTAAAAGCCTTTTTTCTCGAAAACCGTCCACATTAGGAAGTTCTAACAAGAGTACATTATTTTTAAAAAATAAAATTGTACATTAGAAATTGAAGCCCGAAAAACCTAACCTCAAAAAAATTTGGATCTAAAATGTAATAGGAATGTAGCGGCGTCCTTAAAAACCCCGGAATACCAAATTTCATAATAATATTTCGCATCGTTTGGAAATTTTCGTAAAAATTCTATTTAAAAAATTTTATTTTGTCGCTCTGTATCTCGAAAACGAGAGGAGATAGACATATAGTTCATAAGAAAAGAAATTCTTATTTTTTGTCGTACTGTCACCCCCTGAATTTACGGGAGGTCTTTCTGAAACACCCTGTGTATTTATAAAGAGAACCTAAAGTTTCTAAGTTGATTTAACAATTAGAAACTGATGAATTTATTTTGTAAGCTTTGATTTTGAATTTAGCAAATTTTCATACAAATTATTTTTTATCGATAATCAAAGTTTAGAACCCATTTGTATACAACTTTCTTGTTTCTTTTGATCTATACTATTAAAGGGGTTATATATTACAAACACCCAATAGAGATTGAACTCGGTTTTTTAAATAATTACTTTAAATAAATTTCCTGTTAACCCAAAATATCGCCTTAAAGCTAGAAGTTTATGAGGATAAAGATCAGTTGTTGCAATTTAATGCTCGATAGGGCAAAGGTCGAGGGTGAACGAAGGGAAGGCAAGACTTACGATGTCGTAAGACATTTTGGTGAAACGATTTTCATTTAATAACAGAATTCCTGGTAGTGGATGAAAATTTAAGCAGCGTGGGCGGAAGAGTATTATTTATTCAAGTACACACATGTGGTTAAGTAACAGGTTATACGGTTCTTTGCGTGGGTTACATATTTCAATACATATTTTTTTGTGGATTTAAAGCTAAAAGGATGAAACGCAGCGAATAAATATTAATATAAAGTTATTATTTGAAATGTAGTTAAATGTAATATTATATAACTATTAAATCATACACATACACTAATATTATTGTTCAGCTTGTAGATTAGGCCTTACTTTATAGATTTTTATACCCACAGACCTCTCAAATATGTCGACATAGAAATATAATTTTCTACATACAATTCAATTCTTTGCCTGAAGGCAATAACAATTAAAATGTGTTATATACTGGAGAGTTAATTCTTTAAGGAAGTTGATATAAGTTTTACGACCTCAACCATAACTTTTATATGTTTTCATTTACGTTTACGACTAATGAAACTTGTGTATAGTTCTGATTGGCATGGACCTTAAAATAGATATACATTTATCTTGGACCCGGTACAGACATGCGATAAAGAAGGTGCTACGCGGAAGAAAAATACCACGACTGTGAGAAACAACGCATTATTTTTCATTCCTACATGTATTCAAAAATGAAAATGTATCCATGAAAACGCTACTAGTACAGTGATTGAAGCTTTTCACCTCCGAATTCTTTGAAACTGAACCGATTGACTTGAAATTTGGCAGATAGTTAGAGAAAAGGTCAATGAACAGTGACATAGCCACGATTGACGCTTCCACCCTGCTGGGGGTTGACACCCTTTCTCGGGGGTGGACATTTTTTTTTCAAAAAGAAACGCTGGAAATCGTTAAAGAATCAAATTTTGCGCAAAAAATATTCGAAGAATTTTTTCGAGAAATCAATAGTTTTCTAGTTATTCACGACTGAAAATTTGGAATATTGGGTGAAAAGAAAAACACTTTTTCAAAATATTTTTCGCGAATAACTCAAAAACTACACATTTTATTAAAAAAAGTGTAATGAAAAAATGTAGCTTATAAATAAACAAAGAAAATCGTTTTTTAAAAAGTATTGTACGTCCTATACAAAGCGAAATATGGTTAATGGAAAGGGACTTGTTTTGGGGGGAGTACTCGAATCGATGTATTCAACTACAAATAATGGAAAAAGGATTAATTTTACGTGTATAACGCTCCTGAACTTTTTTNACCATAACTTTTGTATGTTTTCATTTACGTTTACGACTAATGAAACTTGAGTATAGTTCTGACTGGCATGGACCTTAAAATAGATATACATTTCTTCTTGAACCCGGTACAGACATGCGATAAAGAAAGTGCAATGCGGAAGAAAAATATCACGACTGTGAAAATGTATCCATGAAAACGCTACTAGTACAGTCACTGAAGCTCACCTCCGAATTCTTTGAAACTGAACCGATCGACTTGAAATTTGAAATAGTTAGAGAAAAGGTCAATGAACAGTGACATAGCCCCGATTGACGCTTCCACCCTGTTGGGGGTTGACACCCTTCTCGGGGGTGGAAATGTTTTTTCAAAAAGAAACGCTGGAAATCGTTAAAGAATCAAATTTTGCGCAAAAAATATTCGAAGATTTTTTTCGAGAAAACAATAGTTTTCTAGTTATTCACGATTGAAAATTTAGAATTTTGGGTGAAAAGAAACACTTTTTCAAAATATTTTTCGCGAATAACTCAAAAACTACACATTTCATTAAAAAAAGTGTAATGAACAAAAATGTAGCTTATAAATAAACAAAGAAAATCGTTTTTTTAAAAGTATTGTACGTCCTATACAAAGCGAAATATTGTTAGTGAAAGGGGACTTGTTTTGGGGGGAGTACTCGAATCGATGTATTCAACTACAAATAATGGAAAAAGGATTAATTTTACGTGTATAACGCTCCTGAACTTTTTTGTAGTACTCAAAGAGACTTTCAAAATCAGCACTAATAAAAGTTAGAGCAAAATTGAAGAAGTTATCGTCAAAAACAGATGAGTAGCTCATATTTTTTAAGGAAAAATGAGCAGTAAACGGTGTACCATTTCCATCAGAATTAAAATTAATCGTAGACCCTTTACAATTAGTTTTGTTTTAGTGTTTTTCATACGATCCTGAAGTTAGACCGGTTTAGAATGCGTATTTTTTTAATAATGTACGGTAAAAGTTGAAAACGTATTTTTCATTATTCAAAAAAAATTGCCTTATTTATATAATAACTCTGAAACTATGAAAGATACGTAAAAAATGATAGACAACAAAAATGTAGCTTTTTTTTCAACAAATATTTTGCTTTTTTTATTCCTATAGCATAAAAAATAAAGGAGATATCGCCGCTTGAAGTATTCATTTTAGTGAAAAAACTACCTGTCTCGAGCCCTTTGATCGTTTCCCTTTAAAAAACGAAGGACTTAAAAGGTTTTATATGCAAACGATCTTACAGCTCTTGAAATTATCTTTAAAATGCTTTTTTGTAGGATATTATAGCTTCAAAGTTAACCGAGTTGTGGTAAAAAAACCAATGAAATTTATTCGGAGCAAAATAGGCTTTCTCATTTTTATATATTATATTATACAAATAAAATAAGTAAAAAAAAATTAGTGCGTTTAATTATATGCAGCGTAGCAATTTTTTTGTGATTGATTATATGTAAAAATCGATTATAATAAAAATATTTTACATTAATGTTGGTTAAAGGGTAGTTTATAAGAGTTGAAAAAGGTAAAAATAAAATATTCTTTCATAAACAATATAAGGGAATTTTTATTATAAATTATTGCAAAATTATAGCATTCCAAGATTTAAAACGTAATTTTTTATAATTTTTTTAGCACAGGGGTGATTTATAAGGGTTGAAAAGTTTATGAGATACAAATTCTTTCATAAGCAATGAGGCAATTTTTATTTTAAATAATTGCACTGTTAAAGCATTCAAAGCTTTTAAAAATTAATTTTTTATCATTTTTTTCAATACAGGGGTGGTTTTTAGGGGTTGAAAGGGAAAATTTCTTTTATTTTAAATAATTATTGTACGATTTAATCATTCCAAATCTTTAAAAAGTAATTTTTTATCATTATTTTTTGCATAGGGGTAGTTTTTAAGGGTTAAATAAAAGGTAGATAAGATCAAATACATCATAAAACATGTTCGAGAACATGGATTTAATCTTTTTAATTATTTTTTACCGATAAAATGCTTAAAACTTAATTTTTTCAATTTTTTTCACTTAGGGGTAGTTTTTACCCCTAAAAAACAAAAAGCGTCAATCGGGCTTATGTCACTTTTGAACTTGAGCCTAAGATGAGCCTTATTCTAAATTTTCATGCAAATCCATGCTTTCTTTGATTTTTAAGATAGCAACCAAGATTTCTGGATAATACTTTCATAGTATCTATAGCGTCTAGCAGAAATAAAAAATGCAACAAAAAATGTTTTATATTATAAATTGTTTTATATTGTAATAAATTATGTACCTGATAAAGTCGAAACATAAAACAATATTTAATCTGCCTCAAAACTATTTTATTTTTTTCCCCAAAACACTAGAGATTGAAACAAATAAATCTCCTACTATGATCCAGTTGGTCCCCTGTGATTATTTAGAAGCGATTTTCTGCAAAAACGCATGTAGTGGGCCTTAATTTGTTCTCAAAACCGTAGTAAAAACAGTTATCGATTTCGCTAAACGACTAAACTCTTATTATATCAATTTCGAGTTGGTATACGGCATTCTCGGCATTAACTTCACTTGTTTTTGTTTGTGTATGTCGAAATTAATTTACAAACAAAACAAGAGATTCGTAAACAATGCAGGGTAGGGTTTAGTGAGTCGGATTCTTGTGTTTTCCTTTGTAAGTTGGAAGAGAGGATAGCAACACAAATACAATTTTGAGATATGAAGACGAGAGCCTGGGGCGGTAAAGTAAGTAGGTACTTTTTCTCTGCCGATTCAGATAATTAATAAACTTTCAAGATGGAATACGGCAAATATGATTACCGAGTGTTCCAATATTATGTGTACTTGAAACTGACACAGGAGGGAATTAATATAGTCAGAAAAATTTTAGTGTCCCGAATTAATACTCCAGTCGAATTAGAGTTTGAACGTAAAAAAATATTTTTTTTAATGAATTTGAAACGTTCAAGTCAAAAATCTCGCGCGCGACGAGAGCGACGTTCACGCGCACGCGCGGGCCAAGCGCTCGTTCTCTCACGTGCAGGCCATTCATTAACGTTAACTTTTACTGCTGCTAGCACGTTTATTACATGAAATATCAATGCAATACTTTCTGAGAATAAAAGTTTAACTCTTTCTTTAATTGTCTCTAAAATCCCGGTCCGATACATCCAATAGTTAATTAATAATTAACGGTATAAAGGAACTATCTTGGGAACAAAAAGGCGTAGATGATTTCTCTTCTTTTTAATTACAGTAAAAATAAGCTGTATTTAATGTAAAAAGAGGGAATTCCCGAGCGGCTTTTGCCTGACCGAGACAATTTGTTTATAACACTCTTTCGTATGTCCTACTTTGTTAAATGTAAAAGGCAACTTAATTTCGATATCTACGATATTAACTTCTAAAATTAACATTTAATAATTAAACAATTAGTTTACAAAAATACAAACAAAATTAATCAACAAATAGCTGGAACAACAATTTCACAGTCAATTGAATCGACGTCATTGGATTGACCGTCTTTTCCATAAAATAAGAATCCTAGTTTAACCTATTCCAAAAAACCATTGCTAAATTCAGGGGAACAACAAACATACAAAAATAACGAAAAGTTACCCGTTTTCGACATATTTTTTCCTGTAACATTGAAAGTAAGCCCTAAATCAAAAACAGTAATTCTCTATTTTTTTTGTTTATTTGACGATTTTCTATAAAGTTACAAGTGCGAATAAAAAAGTTGAATTTTGCATTAACAATGGGCGAAAAATAGTACAAAATCATATGTACAATTGGAGCAATTTTTAAAATGACAAGTAAAAAGATGACTTTTTTCGGGAACGGTAGCACTTATCAAGAGATATTTTTTAATTTGATATAGCAAAATGATAGGAATACGAATATGTCATCAAAAATTAAAAAAAATAAAGAATTTTTGCACGAATTTTGAGTTTAAAGAATTATGCCACTTTCGTTTGCTTTTAAAAAATAGTTATATTATGGTAATCAAGTTTTATTAGTTTGTTTTGATTAATGCATTCCACGAAATTCACGTTTTAATGGTTAAATAAAAAAAAATATTTTCTTATTTTAATGATGTCTGTTAATTCGATTGAGTATAACAAAATTTTCAGTTAAATTAATGATAGGAGGAAGTTGTTATTAAGAGAAAAATGGTATAAAAATCGATTTTGTCGAGTGCATAGAAAATTCCCTGGGCTGTTAACAAATAAATGTTTATTGATCATTGTTAAAAAATTGCGTGTCCTTTCTAAATCTTAATTTAAATCCACGGTACGCGAATAACTTTTTGAAATTTTCTTAATTAATAATCCTATCAATTGAATACCACGCGATCGATTGTTGTAAAATTTTTAGGGTAGAATTGACATATTAAAGATTTAGGGGCCATTTTTGACCCAAAATTAACTTTCTCTGCACATATTGCTGAATCTGTCGCTGGTGCTTACAAAAACTTGGATTTTCTTCTCCGAAATGGTAAGGACTTTAAGAATATGTCTACGTTACGTACCTTCTATACGTGCTTTGTTAGACCCAAGTTGAAGTATGCCTCTGTGGTTTGGTCTCCCTATTATAATAGTTACATAACATCATTAGAAAAAGTACAGAGGAGGTTTCTTAAATCGGCCAGTTTNAATAAACTTTCAAGATGGAATACGGCAAATATGATTACCGAGTGTTCCAATATTATGTGTACTTGAAACTGACACAGGAGGGAATTAATATAGTCAGAAAAATTTTAGTGTCCCGAATTAATACTCCAGTCGAATTAGAGTTTGAACGTAAAAAAAATATTTTTTTTAATGAATTTGAAACGTTCAAGTCAAAAATCTCGCGCGCGACGAGAGCGACGTTCACGCGCACGCGCGGGCCAAGCGCTCGTTCTCTCACGTGCAGGCCATTCATTAACGTTAACTTTTACTGCTGCTAGCACGTTTATTACATGAAATATCAATGCAATACTTTCTGAGAATAAAAGTTTAACTCTTTCTTTAATTGTCTCTAAAATCCCGGTCCGATACATCCAATAGTTAATTAATAATTAACGGTATAAAGGAACTATCTTGGGAACAAAAAGGCGTAGATGATTTCTCTTCTTTTTAATTACAGTAAAAATAAGCTGTATTTAATGTAAAAAGAGGGAATTCCCGAGCGGCTTTTGCCTGACCGAGACAATTTGTTTATAAAACTCTTTTGTATGTCCTACTTTGTTAATTGTAAAACGCAACTTAATTTCGATATCTACGATATTAACTTCTAAAATTAACATTTAATAATTAAACAATTAGTTTACAAAAATACAAACAAAATTAATCAACAAATAGCTGGAACAACAATTTCGCAGTCAATTGAATCGACGTCATTGGATTGATGTCTTTTCCATAAATTTCATCAACATCCATCGCTTTTTGCAATAACAATACGCAGTTTTCGAAAACTAGTATATTTACCACTTATTTGATATGCCAACTTAGCGTCACTTCTTACAAGTTACTTTTTTGATATCATTCTACATACTCTTTGCTTTCTCGTCATAAAGTGCAATAAAATGTATACTAATAATTTTTTCAAGTTTTCAGTTTTATGATCTATTTCGACTGGACTAAAATTGTATTTACAGAAATGAGATAAATATCCTAATTATTAAGCAAATATGATGAGTATGCTTTGCATATTTAATTTTTTATTTATTGTTATCATAAAGCCTTTTCAAGGCATGCATGTCTTGTATTTTTTTGTTCTTAACGGTTATAGCGTAACTAATTATACAAGTATGTTTCTAAAACATGGTGCCAAACTAAAAGATAAGAAATATGAAAAATAATGATAGAATTCTGCGATGTCACATTTAATGAGTATTAATAGTTCAAGATAGAGCAGTAAAAGTAGGTTTTGGCATTTGTGTTTGAAGTAATCTATTTTGTGGTACAGAAAAATTCCAAATATTATGTAGAATAAGAATCCTAGTTTACCTATTCCAAAAAACCATTGCTAAATTCAGGGGAACAACAAACATACAAAAATAACGAAAAGTTACCCGTTTTTCGACATATTTTTCCCTGTAACATTGAAAGTAAGCCCTAAATCAAAAACAGTAATTCTCTATTTTTTGTTTATTTGACGATTTTCTATAAAGGTACAACAACTGCGAATAAAAAAGTTGAATTTTGCATTAACAATGGGCGAAAAATAGTAGAAAATCTTACGTATATTTGGAGCAATTTTTAAAATAAGTAAATATTTATAAATATTGATGAAACTTTGTGCACAAATAGTAAAATATATGTCAATTCTACCCTAAAAATTTTACAACGATCGATAGCGTGGTTTTCGATTTACAGGATTGTTAATTAAGAAAATTTTAAAAAAATTATCGCGTACCGTGGGTTTAAATTAAGGTATAGAAAGGGTACACAATTTTTTAGAGATACGTTTTGTCCTAATAAACAACGATCAATATTAAAAGTACCCATTATACACTATTATTTATTGTGGAAGGGAACTTTCTAAGCAATCGACAAAATCTTCCACACATAAAAACTACGTCGTAACACCTTGCTTTTTATTAGCCAAATATGACAGTATTCTACTGTGTAGATTCTGAAATATAGAAGCGTAAAGTCATTATAGTCTGGTCAATATAGACATTCAAAGATACATAAATTTACAACAAGCTGAAAGTGAGTAAAGTTGTTCAAAACATAATTAAAAATAACATATTAAAATTCCTCATCGTTCCGGTACTCGGAAAAAAATTTACTCGAGGTCAAAGGTAAAAAAAAATGGGTTTTTCGCGATTTTCAGCTAAACGGTAAGTTTTATCATAAAATTACCTCTGACAAAAATTGTAGATCATAAAATTATCTATAANGTTTAATAATAATATTAAATTGGTTGATAATATTAGCATTCATACATTAAATGTTATTCCATTAATGACTGTTCATATTAAAATATGCTAAAAATCTATTTTGTGATTTCTAGGATACGTAAATAAAGTTAACCTTCCTGGGGTGACATATTACAAGAACCTAATCAAAGAGCTAAAAAATAACGGCATCGAACCCTTGTAGGACATGGGGGGTTGGCCAAGCGAGTTCATAGTAAAAAGTTTCGCGGAATATGCGAGGCTTTGCTTCGAACTCTTTGGAGATGACGTGAAATACTGGCTTACGTTTAACGAACCCAAGCAAATTTGTCTATTAGGTTATGGCCAGGGATATAATGCCCCAGGAATCAAATTGACAGGATTAGCGGACTATATGTGTGCCCACCACGTACTCAGGCTTGGCAGATCTATGACCAAGAATTTCGGGCTACGCAGCAAGGTACTGTATTACATTAAAGAGAGCTTAAATGATATTAGAAAGATTTAAAATACAGAAATCTTACAACATTTTATGACCCATCCATTTCTTGGAATGGAGATAATAGTCCAGGCGGTAGAGCTCTCAGTTATACCCATTCCCGCTCTGCCGAGAAATTCCAGTGACCACGGTACCTTTCTAGATTTTTTTTTCATTAGGCTTTTATCTGCCGAGAATGCACTAAACGGATATTGAAAGTACTTGTAGTTAGCTATAAAAACATTTTTTTTTCGTGACTTCACGATTACATAAGCTATAAATTATTAACTTTACGCTTCTATATCTCAGAATGTACACAGTAGAATGGTGTCGTATTTGGCTAAAAATGAAGGGGTTGCGACGTAGTTCTTATGTGTCGATTGCATAGAAAATTCCCTGAGCAATAAATAATCGTTTATAGAGTAAAATGTTGAAAAATAAAAAAAATTCTAAATGGTTATAAAAGTGTAAAAATAGGTATTTTTAGTATTGATCATTGTTTATTATGACAACAAGTATCTCTAAAAAATTGTGTGCCCTTTCTAAACCTTAATTTAAACCCACGGTACGTGATAAACTTTTTGAAATTATTTTCTTAATTAACAATCCTGTCAATCGAAAACCACGCGATCGTTCGTTGCAAAATTTTTTGGGTAGAATTGACATATGTTTCAACATTTGCGCAGTTTCATCAATATTTATAAATATTTACTTATTTTAAAAATTGCTCCTAATATACATATGATTTTCTACTATTTTTTGCCCATTGTTAATGCAAAATTGAACTTTTTTGATTTGCAGTTGTTGTAACTTTCTAGAAAATCGTCAAATAAATAACAAATAGAGAATGACTTTTTTTATTTAGGGCTTATTTTCAATGTTACAGACAAAAAATATATCGAAAAACGGGTAAATTTTCGTTATTTTTGTATGTTTGTTGTTCCCCTGAATTTAGCAATAGTTTTTTGGAAACGGGCAAACTCGGATTCTTATTCTACATCATATTTGGGATTTTTCTGTGCAAGAAAATATATTACTCCAAATACAAACGCCTCGAATGCTCTAACGCCCGGACTATAAAGTTTGGAAGCCCTGAATAATTTTGAAAAGCAAGTACTGTGACAAAAAAAATTGTTTCAAAAGGGGACCCTTTCTACTTTACATGTGTGAAGAATAACAATCAACATCACCACGATATTAAAACGTTGCGCGTGGATTTAGACATGTTCATATTATGTTTAAGGTCCCGGACACTTTTTTAATTAAAAAATGAAATAAGAGGCTCTAAAGNTTGTTTCTAATTAATGTTTGTAATTTTTGGTAATTTTTATTTTTACTTATTTTAAATATTTATGCTTCTTGTGTTAATGTGTATTTATTGTAGCTGTAATATTCATCCTGTAATTGGGTGTCTCCCGTTGGGTGAATTAAATTAAATTAAATTAATTAAAATTAAAAAATATGTTTTCAATATTTATAAACATTTACTTATTTTAAAAATTGCTCCAAATATACGTATGATTTTTTATTAGTAGTAGTTGTTGTAACTTTATAGAAAATCGTCAAATAAACAAAAAATAAAGTTACTTTTTTTTTTTATTTAGGGCTTACTTTCAATGTTACAGGGAAAAATATGTCGAAAAACGGGTAATTTTTCGTTCTTTTTGCATATTTGTTGTTCCCCTGAATTTAGCAATGGTTTTTTGGAATAGGCAAACTCGGATTTTTATTCTACATAATGTTTGGGATTATTCTTTACAACAAAATAGATGACTTCAAATACAAACGCCTCGAATGCTGTACCGCCTGGACAATAACGGTTGGAAGCCCTGTATAATTTTGAAAAGCAAGTACTTGTGCAAAACCGTACTTATCTTATCAACTTCGACGTCACTTCGACGGTTACATGAGTGTTGTATAATAATGGAATAGTAAAATTAACGGTCGGTAGAAGGAAGCGCAAAAAAGCTAACGCCTAGGTGGGGCATTCTGGGAGGAAGCCTAAATAGTTGAAGATAGGTAGCTGAAGTGAGAACAGTGTGCAGATAGGTAGCAAGACGATCGGCGGACAGTGTGGCAAAGTAGTGGAAAATTAAGTGTTTAACCAGTATTAGTTAGCAGGTAATATTCTTTAAGTACTTTGTTGTTAATTGTTGTATGTAATCTTATGATTGTGATGTTTATAGATATTTCATGAGAATAATTCTTTGTATTTTTAGCTTCCATTGTTTTATGCTCAAAGGCATATATTTTTCTAAGGTAAAATTGTTATAATTACTATTAACGATTGCTCATTATTTATTACATGTTGAAATAGGTATATTGTCGTGACTGCCCATATATTACAATAACAACTCCATTGTTTCACATTTAACTTGTTTTATCATGATTACGTTGTTCTTTGATTTCTTGTGCTCACTTTATGTCATACGTATGTAAGAGCTTTGTTGAATTTACTAACATTTTCACCCATGATATTAAATACAAAAAAAATAATTGCTCTGAATTGCCTCCCGTATGGGACTCCAATACCTTACCTATTTATTATAATTATTATTGTTGTTATTCTTGTTGTTGTTCTTCCAAAATCTCAACTATAGTTGGATGCCTCCCGTATGGGACTCCAGTACCTTACCTATTATTATTGTTATTATTATTGTTATTATTGTTGTTATTATTGTTGTTATTATTACCTTCCGGCTCTGCCGCCTAACTAACACCAAACTTCTTCAGTTTTACTTGGAAGTGTGTATGTCTAGTTCGAGTGAAGTGACATTTAGTGACACATTAAATGAGTCTAGTGTTATTTATCATTAGCAAAGGATCTTAATTTATGCCTTTGGTTAGCGGTTGTTTTGTATTTATATTTGGGTGGTAAGAGCAACGATCGTGGGTTTCTCTGCCATGCTCTTTCCCCACAGGAGCTCTAGGTGAGCCTGGCACTCTCATTTTATGTTAAATGGTTGTTAATGTTTTGTTGTTCTTTCTATTTGTCACATGTTTAATTTGCAGACTGTTGTATGTAAATAATAAAGTTAGGTGTATTTACTCTTACTTACAAAATGAAACCATACTTCCCCTCTTTAAAGTTAGTAGTCAGCGCTTTCCGGTCAATAAAAAAATGGATACATACAACGTAGGGATTCCTTATGACGATCACATACCACCTCGAATATATTATATTATCGCAACCCGGACTAATGCTATGTATTTCAAAACGGGACCCTTTTTACTTTACATGTGTGAAGAATAACAATCAACACCACCACGATATTAAAACCATGCGTACGGATTTAGACAAGTTCATATTATGTTTAAGGTCCCCGACATTTTATTTTATTTTTTAATTAAAAAATGAAATAAGAGGCTCTAAAGAAAATGACCCGCAATAATCAGACGAAGTAATTTTCTCTCACAGCAAGNTAAATTTTTTTCCGAGTACCGGAACGATGAGGAATTTTAATATGTTATTTTTAATTATGTTTTAAACAATTTTACTCACTTTCAGCTTGTTGTAAATTTATGTACCTTCACTCTTATTTTTTGGTCTAATTTGACCGGACTAATTAATAATTTTAATATGTTATTTTTAATTATGTTTTAAACAATTTTACTCACTTTCAGCTTGTTGTAAATTTATGTACCTTCACTCTTGTTTTTTGGTCTAATTTGACCGGACTAATTAATAATTTATAGCTTATGTAATCGTGAAATCGAGAAAAAAATGTTTTTATAGTTAACTACAAGGACTCTTAATATCCATTTAGTGCATTTTCGGCAGATAAAAGCTTAATGAAAGAAACGTTAAGAAAGGTACTGTGGTCACTGGAAATTCTCGGCAGAGCGGGAGTGGGTATGATTGAGAGCAGCTGATCAAAATGCCTATCCGCGATAAAAGATTATTTTTTTCGGGAACGGTAGCACTTATCAAGAGGTTTTTTTTAAATTTGATATAGCAAAATGAGAGGAATACGAATATGTCATCAAAAATCAATAAAATAAATAATTTTAGCACGATTTTGAGTTTAAATAATTATTCCCCTTGCGTTTGCTTTTAAAAAGTATTTATATTGTGGTAATCAAGTTTTATTAGTTATTAGTATTGTGTTCATCAATGCATTCCACAAAATTCACGTTTTAATGATATTTTCTTATTTTAATTTTCAGTTAAATTAATGATAGAGGAAAAATGGAATAAAAATCGATTTTGTCGATTGCATAGAAAATTCTCTGGGNATTATGTTTAAGGTCCCGGACACTTTTTTAATTAAAAAATGAAATAAGAGGCTCCAAAGGCAATGACCCGCAATAATCAGACGAAGTAATTTTCTCTCGCAGCAAGCGTCCATATACACCTCCTCGAGAACACCATTACGGCTTTTCTCTCGCCGTTCGAAAACTGCGAAACTTTTTCCTTTCTACCTTCTCGTCCGAACTTTAACTCTGAATAAACATTAACCCACTTTAAATTGACGTAATAATATTCAATGCCGTTTCTTGTGTTTCAGGTATGGTCCATTTCATTTCTTCTTCTCGTAGAACTTCTGTGAAGGTTGGCAAATGTAGTCTTGCAAAGTTAAACAAGCTCTGTTTACTTTGCCCTTGAGTGAAATTAATAAGGTTCGGGGAAGATTTTAAGAATTAATGGACGGACATAAAGTTTGGAATCAGAAGTAGGTACTATTCTTACTTTCTTGAAACGGGGGAGGGTTCACTCGACCGAACTGCTAACAATGTTTATCAAACATTTACTGAAACTGTTCGGCTCGAGTAGAATTATTCATTTTTGATCCAAGAGAGACTGGTAATTCTCAGAGTAACATGTTCTCGGTCAAACGCAAAAAAACACTCTTTTCATAATTCTCTTACCGCTAATATATACAGTGTTTCATTTTGTGAAGCGCAGTAAATAAGATCTAAACAACAAGACAAATAATATGCAAACAATTTGTATTATAAAAATATAATATTTAAAAACATTTTATAAGAAATTTGATATTAACTATATAAAAAGTAATAATTATACAATTGTTCTTCTTTAGGAAACCGAAAAAAATGTATGTTTTTATTTTCTCACTTGCATTTCCGATACTGATTTCAGACATTCTTTATAACTGCAAATAATTGTTAATAAAAACGACAAAGTTTTAAAAATAAATAACTTTAAATCCATTGTAAACAACTTTTTAAAAAACTCCAATACAGCTAACGGAAACAATGTTTACAAAATGGCTATTATATGATTTATACAATTAAGATAAAACATGTTCGGAAGTATTCAGGCTTCATCGGTAATGTATTTAATTCGCTGATAAAAACCGTTCATACGAGTAGCATCATTTTATGGGCAAAATAATCAAACATTCTATTTTACTCTATAAAATTTATATATCTTTAAAGTTTTGTATTTCATATTTATTCTGTTTATTGCCGAAATAATAGTAAATCTGAAAATATCATCTTACGTTGTCACACAGCTGTTCTGTTTGGAAATACGCATGCGTTCAGTCCCTTTAACTTGGATGTATCTCCATTCGTGTTGCACAAACTAGCCCTTTCTCTCTCAGTGTCGCATATGGGTTAGATATGTGGTATAAGTATCTACTTATTATAATGTTAGGCCAGGCAAATAAAATTTTTACTCGAAAAAATTCCTATCCGCGAGATTAGACAAGACATCTCTCATCTCGTGAGTCAAAAAATTTTATTAGCTAACTTTTCTATTTAAACAAATAAGTGAGGAAAACAGTTTTTTCACTTTGCAGAGAAAACCATCAATTTTAGCACAAAGTGACTCACAGACAGCTTGTAGGGAATAAAATTATCTACAAAATGAGACCTGTTAAATTAAAATCGGTTAATAAACAAAAAAGTTAATGCAAAAAACAAGAAAAGTGCCCACTTTTTAATTTGTTTATAATAACTATCGCATTTATTGTTAAAATTTTATAAAACCTATGACAAGTTGAGGGTTTTGTCATACTTTAAAAGTGTGCCAAAAGTGGGCGCTGTAGGTGCAATAGTTTTCACACAATTTGTTTATAACGGAGGCTCCAGACCTGATTCTGAAAGCGTCATTGTAATCTTAAAGACGTAATTAAGCGACCTATTAAAAAATATCACCGTTTTTTTTGACATTAACATTCCCAAATTGTGCATTTTTCGCTTATAAACAATTTGAATAAAATTGTTGCTATTTATGCTACCTCGCCGAAAATAGATGCAATGGATATCTGGCAAAAAATACAAATTTTAAAAAAAGCACCCTCTACGACCAACAGGAGCCAAGATAAGAATTTTTTTCAAAAATTCATAGCGCAGTTGTTTATAAACATTAAGAATTTTTCG
This sequence comes from Anoplophora glabripennis, assembly GCF_000390285.2. NCBI lineage: Eukaryota > Metazoa > Arthropoda > Insecta > Coleoptera > Cerambycidae > Anoplophora > Anoplophora glabripennis. The sequence continues at coordinate 1,071,238 of NW_019416276.1, read as the reverse complement.
CAAAATAAAGTTTACGTCGTAAACTACGATTTCCCGTGAATTGCATTGAAAAAATGTGGACTCATTTGGTAAGTAAATTGTCCGGCGTGGTGGTGGGGGAAGCTCGTCCAAGCGAGTCGCGCGCGCGAGAAAAGTGAAAGTTCAAATTTATGCGCGTTGTAAAATTCTTTACTTCTTTTTTTTTAACTGGGATAGCTCGACGAAAAAATAACAATAGGCATATTCGAATTCGTAGAATAGCCCTGAACCCCAGAAAAATGTATCTTCTATACTTAATTTTCTTTAATTTCAAAAATGTCACAAAAATTATTGTTAAACGAAATATTAATTAAAATTTCAATTTCGGAATTATTTTTCTATTATTAAATAAATAAATGACGCTATCGTTCATTTAAAAAGTATTTTTTAATATTAAGCTAAAGGAAACTTATTTTTTCAATATTTTGTTAGCTATTTAAAATTAAAGTAAAAATTGACAAATTATTTTCAAATTATTATTTCTCATAAAAATAGAAAAAATTTTAAAATGTATTATATTGCATTATATCTAATATTGAAAATGGTTGTGATTAATATTTTTTGAACTAATTTTGATTATGTTGCAAAACAATTTTTGTATAAAATTAGTAATAAATATAATATTTATATATTAAAACATAACTTACTCGTGTTACTTTGAAAGTTTGATTAACCAATTCTTTCAAAAGCGCATGCTTAGAAATAGACATAGACATATTTCGAAAAAAATTAATATCTCAGTTATATTTGAATTTAGAAAAACCAAATTTGGTGCACGGTGCGAGTGTACCAAGAGCGTTAATCGACAGTAAGTAGAGTTCAATTGAAGCATCTCAAAGGCTCTTCTAGAAATGAAAAAGAAACAACTCTGAATATGTCCAAAGTTCTTACATTTCTATGCGTACAAACTAAAATTATACTGCAGTTTGCTTTCTACGCAAGATTCCATTCAAAACGATAATATTCCAATTTTGTCATACGAACATTTTCCCAATTACTGTGAGACATACTGTATACCTGTGTTTACGTTTCACACCCCATTCAAATGCCTTAACAGTAAACGAACAAAACGCAATAAAAAGAAATTCTGGATAGCTTTGAACAAGAAATAAAGAAAAACACGTGAAGAATGTAAGGGGATCTTTTATTTGTTGGGGTATTTCTACCTCTCTCAATGTTTGTTAAGGTCTGCTTCACACCGAATTGATTGGTTTTTCAAACCTAATATGCCATAAACTTAAAGTGAATTTAATTAGTTTTTTCGTATCAAAATGTTGAAGATCCTGAGCGAAGCAGACGTAATCAGACTCAAAATTTATGAGTTGAAGCTAAATAACTTGCAATAGACTGTTATGTCATAAGAACTGTTCGATATGACCACCGTTTTCTGTAATACATAAATTAATTCTACACAAAACGACATCGGAATCTTCATCTGCGGGAACATGCTGGTTATGGAGATATTTTATCCCATTTTAAACACAATTCTCTCGTGAAAACAATTTTCTTGTGAATATTTCCAGTTCAGTATTGGCGAGAATCTACGCGAATTGAAGGAGACCTACAGGATCAAGAGGTAGAAGTTGTTGAACACGAAAAGGATGAATTAGTTGTTGGGAGATTACTCTGTTCAGTGTGCTTTTGGAAACTATAGTCTACGACTTTATTAATCTGATACTGGTTGCCGGGCTTTCTTCCACAACTTCCACAATTTTTTCTTCCACAATGAGTGTTTGAGTTTAACGGCGACGTCCGACATTGCCTCTGATTTTAAACTGATCAGTTTCTGAAAGTTTGATGAATCGGGATTGGGCGATTGGGATCTTTCATGATATAGGTATACATTCACTTCTACGGAAATTTCTGTGAAATATTGAAAAAAGAATGTTTTTAATTTTGGAATCGTTAACGCAATTTTTATCAAATCAACTTTTTAAAGGGCATTGTCAGATTCTCCTTTGCCCTTTGTTGTTCTGAAATGTTAATAACATTAACACCGAATTTGAGTACTTTGTAACATGGTTCAATAACGTTCCTGAATACATCAACACATTGTTTGAACTGTTTCATGATAGATGATGTCCAGAGACCGGGGACGAAAGAGAACACGGTATTAATTAGAATACAGAGGAATATGGGAGAATTCGCTGTTCGGATATAGGTTGTAATCAATGTCAGACAATAAACATAGCGTAATAAATCGATTTGTAAACTTGGAGAGCGTGCAAAGTGCCGAGGTCGCCGTTAATTCGGGCTCTGTCCCTTTCGGGGTGAATGCGAACACCGACGTAATAAAACGTGTTTTGTTTGAACTTTTGGAAGTTGCGGTTATCCATTAGATTGAATGCGGTGATTAATCGGCGAATTTCAAGTGCGGCAGAGTGTTCGGGCTCAGTTTTCATTTGGGAATGGGTCATGGAAAAGGATAATGTATGATTTCCGGCATATCCGAGGAAATGTGTGTGCCATTGTGACGCGATTTTCACTTACAGATGAAATACTGGATCTGTAGGATTATTCGTTAACAATAGAGAAAGTGTGTTTTACAGAAGTAATCTACAAAGACTGCTGAAATGTAAGCCTAGAGGTTCTTAAAAAGATGATCAAAGAAGTTGAACTAAAGCCGCTGTTGGACATTGCAGACTCAGGAAAGGTGAAGTAGTATTGGCCTAGTAGAAGAGAACCTGTGTAAGTTTTGTCAGAAGCAACAAGAAGAGGATGGATGCTTAGTAAGGGTACGCTATCTACTCGTATAGGAAGCTATACGAAAAAGTCACTGCCAAAGTTGTTGAGACTAATTAGAAAAGCTAAAATCCATATACAGAGCGGGCCATTAGTGTGAGAAAGTAAAATAACTCCCTTGTTACAGAAAAAAGTTTATATACAAGTTATACAGAATCAAGAAACCTAAACTACAAAATTAATTTGATACATACAGAGTGATGAGTAAAAACGGGACACGCCAAATATTACATTTTTTAAATGGAACAACCTGTATATTTTTAAACATATGGATTTCCGAGAAAATTCTATATATGGCAATGTAAGCAGTTTATCATTTTAGTGCGAGGTTGCCAAGTTATGTAGAAAATTCTTCGAATTTTGGAAAAAACATGACCTCGAAGAAGTTGTATTAACATTCAGCTACTAATACTTGGAACAAAATAATTAGACAGAGTTATAGGCAAATGTTAGACAAAGGCTCCTATATTAGCTAATATCGATATTTTATACAGGACATTTTTTATAATACGTTCATTTTTAGAAAGTTTAAACTTGTTTCGTAAAATTATTCAAATGGGACACCCTGCATTTTATTGTTCTATTTTATTCACATATCACTCCACTTCAACTTTTATTAAGCATGTTGTATATCTAAAATTGTTAGTTTTTAAGATATAGCAACATTTATGAAAAAACTTAATTTTTATAATTTTATAGAATACCACAAATAAATATTAATTAATAAAATTAACTCAATTAACTGGAATAATAAATTATGAACCTGACAAGTTGACACAATGTGACAGTTTTTTCCAAAGCCATTTCGTGCGACCGAAAATAATAAAAATTAGGTTTTTCCAGAAATGTTGCTATATCTTAAAAACTAACAACTTTAGGTGTAGAACACACTTAATAAAAATTGAAGTGGACCGATATGTGAATAAAATCTAATATATAAAATTCTCGTGTCGCGGTGTTTGTTAACAAACTCCTCCGAAACGGCTGGACCGATTTTGATGAAATTTTGTGTGCTTATCGGGCAGGTTTGAGAATCGGACAACATCTATTTTTCATACCCCTAAATGTTAAGGGTGGTCCACCTCAAATTTTTTTTTTATTTTTTTGGCAAAATTTTATTTTTTAATTTTTTTATGATGTGGCCTTAAAAAATACATACAATCCTAAATTTTCACCCTTCTACCATCAACCCTTATTTTTTAATAGCGATATTAGTAATTCAATAATTTTCAACTCTGTTCTATAACTGATCAATTATCACTTGATCATTTTTTTTATCCCCGCCAGGGGTCGACCGGTGTCACTTCTGACCCAGTAAACAGCACGGAGTAGGAATGAGATCTCTGTCACACAATAAGCCGTTTCGCACTCCCTACAGTTTTCGGCCATTATTATTATTGTTTGTGCATCAACCGTAATAGTGACGTTTACTATTATCATTAATAAAAAAATATACACGATGTACACTAATAACACTAAATATAATATAAATGGTAGAAGTGAAATTTCTTTATATAAAATCTACTAAAATAATCTTAGGAATAATTTATATGGCAAAACAACGTTTGCTGGGTCAACTAGTAGAATAATAAAGTACAGGTGTTCGAAGAAGTTTCTACATATCTTGGAAACCTCCCACTAAAATGTTAAAAATATAGAATTTTCTCAGAAATCCATATGTTTAAAAATATACAGGGTGTTCCATTTAAAAAAATGTAATATTTGGCGTGTCTGTTTTAAATTAATTTTGTCCTTTAGGTTTTTTGATTCTATACAACTTTTATATAAACTTTTTTTCTATATTATGTATAACAAGGAAGTTATTTTACTTTCTCACACTAATGGCCCACTCTGTATATAATATATATAATCTGTTATAGAGAAATTATAGTCAATATTTGATAAATTCATCAGAGCAAGCAGTCAATAGATTACGTTTCTTCAATTTCTTCAACCTTGACTTTTATTGTCATTTCTTGAGATTCTCAGAATACTCGAACAGTTCAGTTCAGTTTGGATCAATTTTTTCTTTTGTTACTATTTCCATTTCCTCTTTGGTGAGTCCTCTTTCTTCTGTCATCAGAAATAACCAGCGTTCTTTCTGTGAGTGAACAATTTTCTCTTCAATCTAGACCTATTCTCTTTTTTGTTAACCATTTTCTTTTCTTCCTTCATAATTGCTATTTCTTCTGTTATCAAAAATGGGTTTCAACCAATATTAGTCCAATCAAATTATATTTTTACGTTTCAAAATTTAATTCAGTAAACAAAGACACGTAAAAATTAGGAAAAATTTCAAAGAATCCATTGGTTATTGCAAAAAACGGATAAAAATCGCATTACTTTAAAACTTAAAATCTTTAAAATGAAAAAAGATTTTTTTATGAAACTTTCAGAATATGTAGCCCTTGGCAAGTAGAATAAGTACATTTTTGTAAAATTGCAAATTGGTTTTGCGAAAATTGAGTTTTTCGAAAAAAATACTTTTTGTCAAGTTTCAATAATTCATACTGTAACGCATTTACGTGACCTATCTTGGGCTTAAAATTTTCTCTAAGTTGTATTTTCCTGTGCAAATTGTGGGCTAATTCCAAAATAATTGGAAATAGGTGAAAAATCTACCGAAACTTTGACTTTCTTATCGTTGAAATTTAATGGGAATGGCATTATTGCCATTTGAAAGCTGACATTTTTTCACGAATTTAAAAAAAAATGTCCTACGAGCAACAGGAGCTGAGTAAATTTTTTCTCGGGTTTATGTAAGTGCATTACTTTCTGATTTATTGAATCTTGGAGAAAATGCTTTTTTCGATAAAAACTCAATTTTTACAAAAATTATAAAATATTTCGCAATTTTATAAAAATGCGCTTATTCTACTTGCTAACGATTACATATTCTGAAAGTCTCGTAAACAAATCTTTTTTCATTTTAAAAATATAGAAGTTTTAAAAAATGCGATTTTTATCCGTTTTTTGCAATAACTAATACATTTGTTTATGAATTGACATCGGGCTGGATTCAAAATTTTTATTCTACAACTTTTGTCTACAACATTTTTTTCTAAAATGTTTAGTTTTTTTTTTAATCAGAAAAACTGTTTTTTGCGAACTTTGGACGCCATTTTGAACAGGAAGCCCTAACAGCTGGGGTAAAGTAGTTTATTCAATTCTAAGGAATTTTTTCTAATTTTTCCGAGTGTCCTTTCTGGCATTAAACAATTTCTGGGTTGGTTGCCAAGTCGTCGATTTAGTACTTCTTTACATTGTTTTTCTGTTTATTGCCAAATTTTGATCGTTTATAGTCCTCACATATTTTCCTACTATTTTTTTTTATGAAGGATATCTTAATAATATCTTCCCTGTAATTTTTTCATCATAGTTTTTTGTTTATTTGATTCACTAGCAACTATTACCCTTGCTGGAGACCTTATTGCACTTTTCTTTGAATTAATTCTTTAACAGCTTTTATTAATTTTCTTTTGTATGTGGAATTTTTTTTTATTGAATTTTTTTCATATGAAAAATTTAAATATAAGAAAAAACATATACCTACAATAAGTAATATCACTAGACTATTTTTTGAAATATCTTTGAACTTCGTTTACTTCTTATCAAAAGTGTGTCGGTTTCTGACCCTGTTTATCCCCCAGGGCTCCTGCGTCGTTAAATTTTATGCCGATTGGACCGCTCAACTTCAGTTTCAATAACGCCGTATCCCCATAAAGTTCACTCTTCGATTGCCAGCCCATCCACTAAAACCAAATTAAATAGATGGACCCGACGCCTACTTTGACTGAAACAGTCTGCGGAGGCGAACAAATTTCCTCCGCGCCGAGAAATTTTTCCGACAAAATGTACCGCAAAAAAAGATGAATGTACGTTCGCCTAGCAAGATGTTATCCGCCCGTATGTCAGAATAAATAAAACGGACGGGTAATTAATTTTTTGCGAATGTAAAAAAATAAATGCTCTGCATGTAAATGAAAAGTATTTAGGGCCAGCTGCCCTCTGATTACATTTTAAACACTGGCAAAAAATGTGAATTTAGGGGCTTCTCAATCTTTTACTGGATATAATCATGAAAATGGAAAACTGTACTAAAATGTTAACAACTACAATTACATATGTTTAATAAAATATTGTATGGAATCCAACAGATGTGTACAGGGGGTTATAAAATATATGGAACAATTTAAAGTATATACAAAACTTTTATAAATTGATTATTCATGACAAAAACCATTTTTTTTAATCAGTTGTGGAATTAATAGCCATATTAAAAGCAGTTAGTAGTACGGTGAGATTTCTGGGCAAATGGGAATGTAACAAATACAGTCTTCTGCCGAGCTATCAATGTATAGTGGTTTGGTCTTCAAGTGAGGAGAAAAACTCTAAATAGCATGGAAAACTTTATTCTACTAATTTCGCTGGTAACACGAGACACAACCGAGTAGTAACTAGGCTTCTCGTTCGTGCCTCGAAACGTTTTCGGTTTTTATCCTTGTCCCCAGGTACCTACTTCTATTACCCTATCCTAATTAACACTTATCTGGGTCATTACCAACTCGGTTTGTGCTTATGTACCCTAATAAACAACAACTAATTTATGTTTACAGCCTACTTATTCTAATCTCATTTGCTAAATACATTTATTTGGGATAATCTCGGATAATTCAAAGTATAATTTATATGGTTCGTAAATTCCCAGAAAGCAAAATATATTTATTGGGGCAGGTACTAAATGTAATTGTAGCGTACCGCTACAAATGGATACAGCGGTTCTAAAAATGTTTACTTTTTTATTGTCTGCTTTTCGTATGAGTTATTAACTGTATTCCTTATGTTAATTAATTTAATTGCAAAATTCTGAATATATCTCGATAAACAGACAAAACGTTGACATTCAGAAAAAAGAGTTTTCTTAAATTTTCATTTGCTCAGGTATTAAACCTTACTACTTACTAACTGTTATTCTTTTAACTTATTCATAATGAACAGAGGAAGATTTTAATAAGGTATATATCACATGATAGTAAATAGGTAGGTACTTTGTAAAATTTTTTAAATTGTGCCAGTTTTGTTCAAGTGATATATTTAAAATATTGTTAAGCCAAAAATTTCAAACACGAATTCAAAATAAATCTTGAAAACATGTTTAAAAAGAATAGCTTTGCCTGGCTATATAAATTACTACTGTATACAGACTAGTCTATTCTGAGTGGTGGGAAAACTATTGTGGCATTTTTTACAATAAACTATATGAAACTTTTGATGCTTTTGTACCAAGACATTGGCGTTATTTGGACAGGGGGCTACGAAACAAAAACATAATTTTAACAAAAAAAAAATAAAAACTAGATATGACTCAAATTTTTCAAAATTTTTCAATTACTTATATCTAAAGGTACATAATGCAGAATATAATTTAAACGAATTTATTAAACATAAGTCAGTAAAAATTTAAAAAATATATAATTTAAAATAAATTTTTGAATTGTATAAAGATGCATAATACAGGATATAATTTAAACCAATTTATTAAACAGTCAGTAAAAATTAAAAAAATATATAAATCAGTTTCTGCAACAAACCTTCCTACTTCTTTAAAAGACAAACCATAGTATATCACACCTTTTTTCAATGTTTTAAATTTAAAAATGAGCTACTAAATACTCTCTAGTCTAATCTAAGACTTCTTTTAACTGTGAGGACTAATCAAATAAACAATATGTACTTATCTAAGACAAATGAGATACATTTTTTCCATAAAATTGACTTCTAATTTAAAATAATTAAGTGCAAGGAAAAACATTCTTCATTTATTTTCTGGGAAGAATTTTACTGCGATGTCCGTTTATATGAAGACTTTTTCTGGATGAAAATTTCGCCCCAGCTTCCCCGTTCAGGTGCATTTTGAAGTTGAATCTTTGAACCATTTCGAGAGCAACAGCCACTTCTTGAGAACATTAAACTGAAAACAAAATATAGTGTAAGTGAAATAATAAGTAAAATAGGTCTTAAATAGTAAGTTACAATCTGTGCGTATTAGGTAAAGTTCAATATTATTAAAGTTTCTCTTACTTTTCAATAACTTTAAATGACGATATACCGAAAGATTTATATAATTTACTAAGAGTTATATTATTTACTTACTTCAGCATTTATTTGTAACATTATATTTAGGTTGTTAGAACACTGTGTTATATTATGCCACAAATGAATCTAAACATGCCTACTGAACGCCTAGCGCAGGTCTTTAGATATGCGCGGTAACATGATTAATCTGATGGGTTGAGCCAAATCAGGGCATGTAAATTAACACTTTAATTTATATTTACATCAAATATAATAAAAAACACATAAAGAATGAGGAATAATATATTTTAAAATCTAGTACAACATAAAAGTAAGAATATATCGTAAAAAGAAAGTATACAATGAAAGGCGTAGGTAATTCTACACAATGTATTTTATGTTCAATTCATTTACAATATGTAAAAGCCTATATGAATTCCCACAATTTTTATTGTTGCTTAAATAAATAAATAAATAAATCTCACAAAATGAAATAAATGAACGCCTTTTTCAATTATAGTGACATTTTTCTCGGTAGGTACTCACTTATTTCAATTCGGTTCAGTTGTTTAATTTTTCAGGACGTTTAAATTATTGAATGACAGAATACCTACGAGATATATCCACTAAACTTTTCATTGAATTGTTACCAGTATAAACGGTCGGGAACTAAGTTGTACGTATATATTTTTTTTACTGCTCGTTTAATCGAGAGCTGCAATATACGGCTGTACTAAATAATTTAACAGATTACCACATACCTCACTCATGTATAATCCACATGTGAAGGAATGTGCGGCAGGGCAGCATAAAAAATTAACAAAGGAAAAACGAGGAAGGTTACCCAAAGGCAAAAAGTCTCTAGGACGAATGTAAAATGTTTCCAAGTACCTACTACAAGGATATCGTTTGATTATTTTTCTCGAGTTTTCTTTTTTGAAAATTACAGTTACCATGGGCGTAGCCAGGAATTTTCGAAGGGGGGCGGAGGTGCTCAGAGCCAGTTTATTGAACAAAAACAAAAAGAAGTCATGGTTTCAGTAATACCGAGGAATTTAGTGTTCAAGCCTTGCTAACCAACGGCCAAAAGCAAACAGTGGCCTGAGGTGATTCAATCTGACTGTTTTACAACACTACAATTATACAGGGTGGCCAAATGAAAACGAAACAGAGCCATTTTCAGGAACTGCGTCAAAATTGTAGAAAAACGCTCAGACCCGACGATTTTAGATTAAAGGGAGATGCTGGTATTTTTGACTCCGCCGCTTTCACCCCCATGCAAGGGTAAGCATAACTCCAAAATATTTAAATGGCATTGGGGGTTGAGTAATATTTCTTTTGAAAGCTCTTATAATTCTCTTTACAACAGACTTTAAATTTTATAATTCCGCCCGATACTTTGAAAAAAAATTACATTTTAAAATTTAAATTATGTTTAGTTGCTTCCTTACTACTTAGTTGATTAAATGTTCAAACTGATGACCGCCCGCTTCCATACAAGAATAAAGATTTTGTTCGAAACGTTCGCGCACATTCCGAAGCGTTTCCGGAGTGATTCGACGGCATTCGTCGACGATTCTTTGATGCAAATCTTCCAGCGACGCTGGCTGTATTTTACAGATTTTACTTTTTAGGTATCCTCACAAAAAGAAATCAAAGGGCGATAAATCCGGTGATCGTGGAGGCCACTCAATGCTGCCTCTTCTCCCAATCCAATTCCGTAGAAAACGTTGGTCCAAATACTGATGGACAATTAACAATAATGCGGTGGAGCACCGTCCTGTTGAAAAATCAAATGATCTTCATCATACTCTGGAACATTTTCAATAATATCAGTCAAGGCAAGGTCAATAACGTCTTCCAGTAATTGCAAATACATTTTGCCAGTCAAATTACCAGGTAGAAAAAAAGGGCACACCAGCCGGTCACCAAAAATTCCAGCCCATACATTTATTTTTTCCGGTTGCTGTGTATGCACCTCGTGAAAAAAATCTTGGGTTTGAATCGGACCAATAGCGGCAACTGTGACAATTTACCGTCCCGTTCAAGAAAAAACTGCATTCATCAGAAAAACAGATGTTAAAATGGAACTGTGGATCGTTCCCTGCTCGCTCACTCATTATTTCGCAAAATTGCAAACGGCGGTCATAATCATCCTCATGAAGTTCCTGGACTAAATGTATTTTGTATGCATGGAATTTATTTTTCTTCAAAATGGTTTATATGCTAGTTCGATTGATCCCAGACACAGATGCCAGCTGCCTCGTACTTAATGTAGGATCAAGATGAACTTGTCCCAAAACTGCAGCTTCACTAGCTTCATTAACTATAGGTTTTTTAATTTCTCGTTTTTTATTAGGTACGTTCCCTGTCTCTTGAAATTTTTTTACTAACTCTAGAAGATACTTCCTCCTGACATGTCGATCTTGATGTTGTTCATTAAATAGCTGAGCTGTTCTATTCGCACATTTATTGTTCATAAAGTAAAGCTAAATGATATCTACCCTTTCCGCAATGGAATAAACCAGTGTTTAATTTTCAAAAACACAATTAAATAAACTACGAACTACCAAATAATACTAGAAAATAATTTGGAATACACTAATTTTACGTTCATTGTGTGTGTATAGCATTCATTTCTGTTTTTTACAATTGTTAACAAATCGCCAAAAACCAATGTAACGCAAGAAATACTAAATTTATACCATTGGCGTACTTAACTCGAATGACTGACATTCTTATCGTTACTAATTGTTTGTACATAAGTTTCAATTTTAAAATCAAAGTTCTTAATAAGTATTGGGTGGAATTATAAAATTTAAAGTCTGTAGTAAAGAGAATTGTAAGAGCTTTCAAAAGAAATATTACTCAACCCCCAATGCCATTTAAATATTTTGGGGTGATGCCTACTCTTGCTTGGGAGTGAAAGTGGCGGAGTCAAAAATACCAGTAAAGAATGTCCCCCTTTAGTTTAATCTAAAATCGACGGGTCTGAGCGTTTTTCTACAATCTTGACGCAGTTCCTGAAAATGGCTGTTTCGTTTTCATTTGGCCACCCTGTATTTTTTCTACATTAGAAAAAATTGGTGTTTATCTTTCTTCCTATGTGCTACGTTACCGTTCCACTTCACTCTATTCGATTTGGTTTTAGTGGACGAGTGTAAAAGCGAGAAAAAAGTACCATATGGTGATATAGAAACAGAACTTGCGTTCTCAGATGTCGTAAAACTTAACGGTGCAGAAACAGGGGAGAAAATATCGAACGGCAATATTTTTAGATTAACAATTATGTAGTGTGGTGTTTTATACAGTGGCGTAACATATTTAACGAAAAATTTTCCACGCTTGTCAGTTACCTTTGATTTCTGTGAATGGACTGAATATTTTAACACGATACATTTTAGGATTTACAGAACAGAGACAATTCCGTGGGGGTATTTTCGCTCGTTGACATATTACCGCACCTCTACCTTCTGTAATTGGTTCGCAGGAGTTTCATTCCCCGGGGAGACTCAAAGGGCCTCTCCTAAAAGGAAGAATTAGCTTTTCTGGCGAGGCGGTCTTTTATTATGCCATGGCTTTTAGGCGGGGAAAATGCGATTGTTATGTTATTCTCGGATCGGCAGGGTTGTAAATATCCCACCGGTTTGGGAGACCGTTAAGAGAGATTTTTGTAAAGCAAGGGCGTATTAAAAATTTATAAAAAACTTTAAATGTAATGAAATATTGATGTACACAAGGTTGTAACCCTTTCTTTGGTATTAAATAGTAATTAAAATCTCTTTTTTTTTTTAATAAATACAGGGTGTTTTCTAAGTACGATCCGTACTTCAGGACACAAATTCTTATGGTCCCAAACAGTGGATATTCGAAAAGTTAACGACTTTTTCAAAGCGCGCGGATTCTCGAAACCGAGAGAGATGCACTAACAATGTGAAGGTTCGAGGTTCCCGTCGGAATACCCATATACAAAGACAATATCCGCATGCTCTTCAGTTGTAAATAATGCATTTTTTATTAAGCACTTTAACGTTAAGTGCCAAATGAATTAACAAGTTGACACAAATATTCATTTCCATTTATCGGGCTACTTTGATTGAAACATGATATTATTTTTTTTCAATGCTTGTAACTTCCAAACAAAAACGAATCGGACCTATGGTTCAATCGGACCTATGGTATAAGAATCGGAATCGGACCTATGGTATAAGACAATATGTTTGAAATTAATCCAGCAACCATTTGTTAATGTTTTTAAAAAGAAATATGACTTTCCTTGACTTGGCCTATATTTTCATGGATTTTCAGTAAACTTTTCTTTCGCAAAACATTTTTTGCAAATTAATGTTAAAGTAAACTCTAATAAAATCTTAACCGTGGTATGGTTACATCTTACGCGTACCATGTAGCCTACAAATATTTACCGAACAATTATTAAGTTCATTTCGACAAGCAGAAACATTCTCGACACAAACCCGAGCGTGCTAGCGCCCCGCAATATTGTCTTGGTCGAACTACCGTCCCTAATAAACTAGTTCTAGGCCCCAGTTCATCATATCAGCAAAGTTTTCTAATATCCACGGCCGGCGGACTATTATGAAAGTTTGCGTAAACAACTTAATGAAAATTTCAGTGCAGGAATAATCCTTTTAGGGAAATCTCCACCACCAGCGCTGTCAGCTATGAATTAGGCAAATCGTGCAGGCATCTAGTTAATATGCCACGTCTACGCCCGAAGTTCGTGTAATGAAAGGCTTTACGAAGATACCGGGCGATTCTGTGACAATCCTAACCTCACTTCTGCTGTCATGTGGGTATTGTACTCCATGTTGAGAGCAATACTTAATACAGAGGAAGACATTGATATATCAACGTATTTGGAATTACGTGTTTTCCTAAAACATCAAGGTGGCGGCTATAAACCAAGGATGTTAAAAGTTTTGTCAAATAAACAAATTCAACCGATTATTACTCAAGCGCCAGATAATACGTACTTATTGAATTACTTTTTCCTTTTTAGGTTGGCCAAATATTTGGTGTTGCTGGTGCACGTTGCCGTGATGAAATGTATTAGTTAAATTCATAATATTTTCCAATTGAAATTTAAAAAAATCATTGTCATGTCAAACATGGCTCAAAAAAATAAAAAATATTACAGAAAAGTGACAATTTCTATTTACTAATTGACCTGTTTCGGTGATTTTTTAAAATCTGTACTGGAAAAAAATATGAATAATGTTCCTTCATTTTGGGACACGCTGTATATGATTTAGGATCAAAGCTTTCGATTAAAATACCGGATAATAAAACGAAAAAATCAAGACCATTTGCGATAAACGAAATTTATATGCCACTGTGTAGAAAATATGTTGCATGCCGCCCAGAAAGTTTTGGAAGTTGCCGCTTTTTCTTAAAATATTCAAATGAGAAAAGTTGCAGGCAAGTAGTAGGAATACATCAGTTTGGTAAAATGGTTCGGATGTTTAAATTTACCAAATGCAGATAAATACACAGAACATTGTTTCCGTCAATTCTCTGCGACCATTTTGGTTAATGCTGGGGCGAATAGATTAGTTTACAAAAGAGACACGGGGGATGGAAATCTTCAAAGGTTGCCGAAGGATATATAAAGGAATCTCTTACAAATAAACTAGACATAGGAGACACAATATTTAGAGGGAGGGAGAGACAAAAAGAAATTTGCTGATAGTAGTAATAGTGTCGAAGAGGAAATAATTAATATACTTAGAATACGGTATTTTGGAGACTGGAATTGGGCCGAGAACTTTCTTTGTTGCTAATTCAGTACCAAACCCAGGAGTATATTCTTGAACTCTTAAAAAATATTTTATAAAATCTAATATTGTTGACATAAATCAATCATAAATTTGTATAATCCACAATGATGCCAACCAAAATCATCATACAATTGCATCGAATTTACAGTGTCAATAAATCGAGTCAAGGGCGAAGCTCCAAACAACAACTAATCGAGTTAACCGAAACACCTTTGGCAGTAAGAAAAAATTACCGAAACAAAAGCAGCTTTCCCGGAAAACCAGCTGGCAAGCACCTAAAAGGGTATTTCAGTAGAGCCCCTAATCCGATTTATTGTGCCGTTGGATCTTCATCCCTAAATGAAGGAATTTATTTTTAATTCAGGTCCCTATCGGTATCAAATTAGGATTAGCCTAGCCGGTTTGTTTGGTCCTTAAATACGTAATGTCTAATATCCTGGATACATCTCGAAGGAAAACGACCTACCCGAAGATTTATACTAATTTACTCATTAACGAACAAACAGGAGAACACAACTGTGAAGATGGATTGATAAAAGAGCAAGATGTCGAGATCTGACGCTTTTGCCTCCACTTTTATTGCATCCTTTGATGTCACATTTCTATTGATTTGTTTTAAAATATTATTTAAAAGAATTTTAACTTCTTTTATATTATGTAAGAGTTACAGTACTGTGATTTTTATCCTCTGTTTGAGCTAAAAATAATGGTCATGAACAGGTATTAGGTAATTTTTAATAATTTTTTAACGACCAATGAGACAAACAGAGATTCCTAAATATCAGATTTCTTCAAATTTAAAGTCGATTATCAAAAATTTAAACGTACTCATGTACGTTGGATTCAACACAAAAATGTACCTACGTAATTATTGTGATCCATACCATTTTACAACATTAATCAGTTTTCTCTTTTAAGAACCCATTTCCGAGAAAAAAATTATCAAAATCTCCAACTTGATGTACAGTTCGATTAATTAAGGAATGACATAGAATACCATAAAATGCAATGTTTATCACTGTTTACATTATAACATTATAAATAATTATCATTTCTTTGTTTAAGAACGGAAATTGAAGTCCCGTTTCATCTAACAAAGTACTACAATATTCATATAGATGTCGCTACAGGAAATACGTTTATAGTAAAAATAGTANATACTAATTTACTCATTAACGAACAGACAGGAGAACACAACTGTGAAGATGGATAGATAAAAGAACAAGATGTCGAGATCTGACGCTTTTGCCTCCACTTTTATTGCATATTACATAAGTTCCTGTTTTAAGAGATTCACAATTACTAAAACTCCGGTTAAAATTTAAGCACAACACTATCTTCGTACTACAAAATCAATACGTTTTATTTTATTTATTTAAAAACTGGAAAACAATTGTCTTGAAATTTACTAAATGTTTCACAATAATAGTTGTTTACATTTCTTCCATAGGACAAGTCTGCCGCGTGCACAGTAGTATGCACCAGCTGTGTAGCGTTAGGTTAAACGCTGTTGTTACGTTGTGATAAAACTCCCCAATATTAATACTCGCTGTATTTTGAAAACTCCAAAGAAACACTAACATTGTAAATAATTATCGTTTCTTTGTTTAATTTGAAATCATAAAAATACGAGGCAAGACCTTGCAGCTACAATCTTTAAAGGAAGGATATTATATTTAATTCACGTCCTATCAGCATCAAATTAGGATTACCTATCCGGTTTGTTTGGTCTTTAATAATTGATATCTTAATATCCAGGATACGTCTCGGGGGAAATCGACCGACAACCAATAGGAGATATTAATATTTTATACGGCAGCGCAGAAAAACCCCGACATCTGGAACATATCGGGCACATAAATTTTCAGCAGCGTTTGCCACTTAAAGGTAGGAATTTATTGCCGATGGGAATCAGCATGGCCGGTGTACAGAATATATTTTAAAAAAAATGCCCCCGAAGGATAATTCCCGAGTTGTTCGGCCGCCGCGGTTTACCGGCCTGTGGAATTATAATCTGGAATTTATAAGTCGGAGGATTTGTCGTTTCGTGTAGTTCCTTTTGTTGCTTCGGAACTAGGATTGACCGGTTGAAAACAGGAAAGAGAACCCTGAAATTCCTGTTCTCTTTAGGATAGGTACTATATCTAGCTTTTTAGAATGTCGTAGAACATGGCGTGGAGCATACAGTTCTTTTTTTAACTGAAAAAACGTTGCTTGAGGCATGTTTGCTCAAAATTCTAATACAGGATGTTTCGCGAAATGAATCACACACTTTTGCTTGAAGCAATACAAAATGTTTCTCGTGTAGAGAAGACCAGTGCGATTATTACTAAAGTTACACTAAAGTATTTGAAATACTCATTAATTTTGATTGGCCCCACGTTGAGTGCCAAAATTTTTTGCGTACGAAAATTTGATTTATTTTTTATAAAGATTAAAACTTCATTTCTAATAATTATGATTTTTAATTTTACTAGGTAGGCAAAATAGAAAAAAAAGTGCCGCAGTCAAAAAATTTTAAATTTTCAAGATCAAACCACTAAATGTATCTGGAAATTTTTAGTTGCGTTTACAATATTATAGAAAAACTGAACTATTTGGATATTTTATTAATCCACTCTCAAATAATAAATAGGAATAAATTTCCACATCATTTTTTTATTATGGACATCTTCGCCCTACCATAACCGTAAATTAAAAAATTATATTATTATTATATTATTAATAATAATATCAGAACTTTAAAAATTGTATTTACAATAAAATTAAGTAACAGAAAAAAAACAAAGTGATATATTTACCTAATAATTAACAAAATCGTCCTACTTGGTTTATGAATATTAAAAAACATGAAAAAATATAAAGACAAATTTTCATAAGTTACCAGCCAACTTATCTATTTACATAAATAAATTTTTCGTTGCTTAATTCAGAAATTCTTTGACTAGTTATTGAAGTCGTGACTGGTGATTGAAAATTGCTATGGACGCCACTTTTACTTGTTTGGTATACAGGGTCGGAAAGTCCCCATGGTTCCAATGTCATAGAAATCCGTGCGATAGAGAAAGATGGCTATAATGTAGGCGTCTAATAGTCACCGCCCATTTCGCCCTTCCACAAATAAGATCCACTTCGTAACGACCGATGAACCATGGGGACTTTCCGACCCTGTATTAGTGGTTGCAGAAATTGTGTTCTGTTTTACTTTTGACAACTAGACTCTATTGAACTTTTACATTTTACATTTTTTGTGGATATCTGTTTCCAGCTTATTTTTATGTCTTCCGGACTGTATTTTTTGTTCCCAGTTAAGATTTTGTTTCAACTTCGTCTTTTTTCTTGCGTTACTTTTCGCGTACTACCAGTTGTAACTTGTGATTTGTGACTTTTACTTTTAATTTAATTTATTTTCCTGTGCCATTTTTTTCTTTTTGTTACAAATCAGTGTTTAATTTTACGTTTTACGACTTACGGTGGCCATATTCTTGGCCGAGAAATAGTGAAATTTCTGACGTTTTTAGGTACTGAAACCTTTAAAAGTAAAACGTGTAGAACAAAAGTAAGCACAAAAATAAAATCCTTGATGTTTTGTTTATTCATTGTTACCATTTAAATTTACTCAAATAAAATAATAACTAAAAAAAAGGGTTTGTAAAACATGCGTTTGCTGTTATTCTAACCCCACATTTTAAGAATTATTTTCACGTACTTATAAATAAAAGTAAACAATTTTATATGTAGGACTAAGCAAGTAAATGTTATAAGAATATTTACATGTGGAATTATATATAAAAAAGTTAGTATTTTCGTAGATTTCAGTACCTAAAACCTTGATGGTTTGATCGTTTTTTGCACCTGTTTATTCGTTTTACTGCGGCGTCTTTGAAAATACTCAGGTGGCATGACATAACATTCCTATTATTTGATAAGCTTTAGATTATTCAGTTATTAAATGTTTGAAATTATTTGTCTTTGCGGAAAACACTATTTAAAGAATATGGGGCCCTTAAATGCAGACTAAACTTTGCGAATTTTGACCCTTCTTAAATATATTTTATAGTTTATAGAACAAATGAACGTTAAAACTTTTCTAGAATTTTCTAGATTTTGAAATTATTGTTAAATGCATTTGCTTGCAGTTTTTTATTAATTTAATCTTTCTGTGTAATTTTAGTTTCTGGCTCTTGATATACATATTATTTTATTTTCAATTACAATTTCCTTTTTTATTCAATTTAAGTAAATTGATTTGTTTTATTAATAATTTAATTAATAGAAAATACCATTATATCTAAATTTCACCTTTGAATTAGCTGTAAGAAAAAAATTGATTAAAAAAAAATTAATTAAACTATAATTTTGTAACAAAACACCTAGCAGATGTCAGTTGTCATCAAAGTGTACTTGTAACAGGCTATAGAAAGCCAGAAAAATTATCTAATAAAGATAAAATAGCACAAATTTTTAAAAAGTATACAATATACAATAACAAAAAATAGGCTAAGTAACAAGATATACTAAAAAATCTCACTAGGCAATAAAATTACTGTTCTAAACAGTATTGCTGGTTATGTGGCTTGTGATCATTTATAAGAAAGCTCTGTATTTCGTTTGTGGTTGTTTGTGCAGACACAGTTGTCAGTAAAAACGTTATTATTCCTAATTGATATTACTTTGACCTTTTATTACTAATTAACACTATTGATTTCAAATACCTAATTTCAGTCAAAGCCTTCGATTTACGGTTTAAATTATTTACAAATTTATATTAACGAATTTGTTTTATTAATCAGAAAAACACGGAAACATTTACATTTCCCGTAATGTACTTTTTATGAATGCCTGCCGTTCAGTTCTCGATAAAGGTTCATTAATTTCTCTTTGATGAGTTTCGGCCGGCCGATTACTGCGGTATTTGAGGTCTTTCTGCACGGGATTTACTAATTAATAAGCCGCGGGGTATGTATTCTGATCAGCATGTACAATTTTTTAAATCGGAAAATTAGAGCAATGCGACAGAAAAAAATTATTTATAGTGGGTATGAAATTTGATATATACTGTAAGAATCTCGATTAACGTTCAGGAAAATGGAATTCGTTTGAGCCCTGATATGCGCAGTGGCTAAAAATGGAGTGGGGAAGAGAGTTAATTTCGTTCAGATCTTTCGAGTCAATGAAGATACATTTTTTCGAGAAAACGTTTCAAATTAAATTTCCTACAAAATTGCTCCTATGAAGAATTTCGATTTTCCAAATAGTTTTCCCAAATAATGGTCAAATCATTTTTAAATAACAAAAGAGAATAAAAGAAAAGAAAATTGCGGAGAATTTTTTTCGGAAATGGTTGAGTTTAGAACCCATGTCATGTAAGGTTTTTTTGTTTATTTTAATGCATTCGATCTTCTATTAAAATTAAGGCAGTCAAAGTTCTAACACCCTGTACGATTTATGATTTTAATGACTGGAAATACAACAATATTCCGTTTTCTGAAGGCAATAATAATTATACAGTAGAAAAACGTTTATATTTCCATTCTGTCTCTATTTGTCGATGTATAAAACTAATTACTCGTGTTAACTTCTACGAACACTACAAATTGGATTCGGAACAAGGCTGCTAATGAATTTCTTAGCAGCTCAGAAACGCCTTGGCTATAAACATTTGCATAATACATAATAAGATTTAATGCAAATCCCCCCAGAAGGCTAATTTAGGAATTATTAACTCGACGTTTTAATACAATTTACGACGTAGGACGGCTTTGCGAGGTTGTGCAATTTATAGTGAGATAAATACGGACTATTTTGAAACAGTACGTCATCGAAAGCGAGGTTTTCTTCCGAGTATATGTTTATTTACGGTATTGGGACATGACACAGCGTTCAAAGGAATAACAATTAAAAGCGAGACATTTTAAATTTTCAATCTTGTAGTTCAGTTCTTTAATAACTACAAGAAATTATTGCCTTTTTAAGTACAGGGTATCCCAACGAAAATTTGACCCCCCCTATAATTGGAAAACCGAATAATATTTCAAAATTCGCCGAGACCCGTCGATTTTTGTTTTTGGGGGGAGCTTTTTTGACAGTCAAGCCAACTCGATATGTTCATCCCCCTAATGCCTAGCAACCCCAACTTAAAAATTTCAAATGCAACTACCCCACTTGTGGCACATCATTTTAAAGCCCTTTTCATTGCGAATACAGTGACGTACCGTTTTTAGAAATCGGTTGAGATTTGACAGAATTATTGGTTACAAACGAAAAGATGACAAACCAACTTACGCGTAGTAATTTCTACACAAATGCCCACCACTAATAAGTTTTTCATCTACTACACATGACCGCATTACCTAATTGTTATTGATGTGTCTATCAGTTTACAAAAAAGTCAGAAATGAAATAAAAAAGCTGAAGCAAATAATAAATCAGATTTATTTGATGAATTGCTCAAAATGACCCCCGTTAACTTCCAAACAATAATACAGTCTGTTTTCAAATTCTGTTCGAACATTATTAAAGACATCCGCAGTTATTAATCGGCATTCTTCTACAATTCTCTGACGTAGCACTTGCAATGTTTCCGGCTGAGTGGCGTACACTCGTGATTTTAAATGACCCCACAGAAAAAAGTCCAAAGGGGACAGATCCGGAGATCTTGGTGGCCATTCGACGGGACCTCTTCTGCCAATCCAATGCCCCGGGAAATGGTCATCCAAAAATTGTCGCACAGCAGCAGCATAGTGCGGGGGCGCACCATCTTGTTGGAAGGTTATTTCATTTTCTAGTAAATTGTCGTCACTTTCTAAAATCTCTGTTATCCTAGGATCAATTGTACTTTCCAATAATTCTAGATAGGTGTTTCCATCGAGATTACCTTGGATGAAAAATGGTCCAACAAGATGGTCGCCCAAAATGCCTGCCCAAACATTCAATTTTTGAGGTGTCTGAGTATGAAATTCCCTGATTAAATGCGGATTAGTATCACTCCAATAACGACAATTGTGTCTATTCACTTCGCCATTCAACATAAATGTGCATTCGTCGGAGAAACATGTATTGTAGAGAAGATTTGGATTCAGTAGAAGTTGTTCACTAAAGTATTCGCAAAATTGGTTACGGCGATCAAAGTCATCTTCATGTAACTCTTGAACCAGCGTCATCTTAAATGGATGAAACTTGTGTTTTTTCAAAATTCGATGAACACTGGAACGGGATACGCCAGAAGCTTGAGACACAGTTGTAATCGATTGCTTATTATCCATCTGTACATGACCCAAAACTGCCACTTCAACTGCTTCATTTCGAACTGGCCCAATTACTTCACGTTTCTTGTTTAAAAGCGAACCTGTTGCAACAAATTTGTCAATCAGGTGTTTAACGTACTGGTGGTTTACATTTTTTTCAGGATGATTGGCATTAAAAATTCGTGCTGTAGCTTTAGCGCAATCGTGATTTCGATAATAAATTGCAACAATTTCTACTCTTTCCGCGATAGAATAAACCATTTCGAACACACGTTAATACTTTCAATAACGGCTGAAACTAACGATTTCTTGGTCACAAGCAAAAAACACCGACTTTTTTTGTAGTACTGATTTTTTGTTATTTTGAAAAGGTCTGAATTCCTATAAACTTAAGTATCTTCTACTAATAACTATTTTAGTATCTAGTTTTATTTGCTTCAGCTTTTTTATTTCATTTCTGACTTTTTTGTAAACTGATAGACACATCAATAACAATTAGGTAATGCGGTCATGTGTAGTAGATGAAAAACTTATTAGTGGTGGGCATTTGTGTAGAAATTACTACGCGTAAGTTGGTTTGTCATCTTTTCGTTTGTAACCAATAATTCTGTCAAATCTCAACCGATTTCTAAAAACGGTACGTCACTGTATTCGCAATGAAAAGGGCTTTAAAATGATGTGCCACAAGTGGGCTAGTTGCATTTGAAATTTTTAAGTTGGGGTTGCTAGGCATTAGAGGGATGAACATATCGAGTTGGCTTGACTGTCAAAAAAGCTCCCCCCAAGAACAAAAATCGACGGGTCTCGGCGAATTTTGAAATATTATTCGGTTTTCCAATTATAGGGGGGGTCAAATTTTCGTTGGGATACCCTGTATATGCTTTACTGATTTTATTTTTTCGCTATAATCAATTCAAGTTCTCAGTGGGTTTGCTGTGGCTCGATAAGCACCCACATTTATGCATTCATACAGTTTTGTGTACCCAGCTTAATTCTGGAAGTCAATTATACCTGACAATGAAGCATTGAAACCTGCTAGCAATGGACAAGAGTCACCTCTTGGCTGTCCTTACGATGCCCGTGTCAAGGGAATCTGAAGGTTGTGCCCTGTAAGTTGAATTCCCTTTTGGAGACCCTTCGTGAATCTTTGCGTAGTAAGGTAAATTTCAATGAACTTTCGAACTTTATATAACATAATATGATAGAATACTCAAGAGATCTGAAATAGCCATGATGGTTTTTATAGCTTTAGTAAAGCCCAGTTGCGATTTTTATCATAAAATGACGTTTGTGTCGACCACTGTTTAAGTGGCATGGAATTGTCTATGATCTCCATTTTTCTGGAAAAAAAATGGAACAATGGCTGTACCTCCAACCTGTACCTGTACCTGTACCTGATATTAATTAACTTAATGCCTGTAATTATTCATTTGTGGACATATTTGTTAGTGCTGCCACATTGAAAAGAAAGGTAAAATTTACATAATTAACGCCTTGTGTCAAAAAAAGGATCAGCAAGGAGTTGATTTTACCTGAAGATATGTAAAAGTCTTACATCTATGAATGATCAATCCCTAGGTTTTCATACAGCCAATTTGGCAGAGAGCGACTTGTTAAGACGTAAGTGTCATGAAAGGAAGACTAGTGTCGTTACTGGACTAAAAAATGTTTAAACTAATGGTATTGTGGGAAGACTCTACCAGCGTTGAACACCATGTATATTATTTAATTTTTGGATTCTTCAGAAAATTCTAGACATATTTCATGTACAATGTCCTCTACCTATTTTCAACTGTTTCGGACATATTAAGTGTTTTCAGATTTATTACAATTATTAAATAAATAAAACTATTTGATTACAGAAATTCGCTACAACATACTCAATACTCATTTCCCATTTAGCTCTTGATAATGAGAAAGTAAGCAAAAACCATTTCAGCGTTCCTTTTTACTAATACGAAAAAAAACTATAAATTATGTAGTTTTGTTTACTTTTGTTTAAGTAACGTGTTATCTCCCTGAATGACAGTAGTTGTCAGTGTTACAGTTGTTTGAATTTCGTTAACTACATATCTGAAAAATGGTTCATTTAACAGAAATGCACAAAATAACAATTCTATAGATGATTGGTTATGGAGATAACACACGGACACAAATGGAAGTTTCTCGCTTATTTCATGAAAGATTTCCAAATTTGCCGCCTATATCCTTAGGGACAATTAGTAAAATAGAAAAGCAGATAAAAAAATCAGCTGCTAATGCAATAAGTAATGATACCAAATTCGATATTATGTTTAAGTTTGAGGAAAACCCACATACTTCTTGTTGAAAAGCTGTTTCAATGTTCGATGTTAGCCATTCATCGATTATTCGAATTTTAAACGAAAATAAAATGCATCCCTATAAAATGAAACCAACTCAGGAGCTCATGGAAGACGATTTTGATAGGAGAACGTATTTCTGTGAACAAATGATGGCAATGTTAGATAACAATGTGATCCAATTAGAACATGTTTTGTTTTCTGATGAGTGCACCTTGACTCTTTACGGTCATACTAATCGTCAAAATTGCTGCTATTGGTCTAGGGAAATTCCTCATTGGATTACAGAACAAACGAAATACCCTGAAAGATTGATATTTGGGCAGGAATTGTTGGAGATCATATCATAGATCCCTTTTTCATTGACGTCAATTTGAATGGTGATAATTTTAGCACTGCTCCAAAATAATGTCGTGCCAACTTTGACAAATTTATATCCTGATCCAGTAAACCCACAAGTTCCAACGAATATAATATGGTTTCAGGTAAGATGGAGCACCGCTCCATTACCAAATCAATGTCTGGCAGTACATACCTCAATCGAATATTTCCAAATCGGTGGATAGGGAGGCGAGGATCGATGGAATGGCCAGTACGATCCCCTGATCTGACACAATTGGACTTCTTCTTATGGGGATACGTCAAAAGTATTGTATACAAAACTAAACCCCTCGACTTCACTGACTTAAAAAGACGAATAACGCTTGCGATTAGATCGGTCACGCCTGATATTTTGAGTAACGTTAGAAGAAATTTCTATTTAAGTTTATGATGTTGCCAAGACGTTCGCGGTGAGCATTTTAAACATCTCATACATCGACATTAATGTTCTTTTTTGATTTTTTGCATTAGGTATCAATAAACGAACAGTATTACTTATTAGTTTTTGAGTGTGTTGTAGCAAATTTCTGTAATCAAATAATTTTCTTTTTTTAATGCCAATTTTTGCAATAAATCTGAAAGCACTTAATATTTCCGAAACAGTTGAAGATAGGTATATGACATTGTACATGAAATATGTCCAGATTTTTTTGAAGAATCCAAAAATTCAATAATATACACGGCATTGCATTTGAAATAAGTCAAGTGAAAGTTGGTATTGACCACTGTTACATGACACACCCTATATAACAAGTTTTTGTTGCAAAAAAATGCGCAACTAAAAATACCATTCGACGGGTCCGAGCGTTTTTTCGAACACGCCTCCATTTATTTATTATTGAATTTATTCCATTTGGCTGATACACAATGTATACAGGGTGAGTTATTAATAATGAATATTGATTGACGTCAAAATATAGCGATTGAGCCAAACATGCCTTAATCAATTGTTGCTCATTTTCGTTCTACAGGGTGTTAAAGTTGAAAAAATATTTTCTTTTTTTATCTATATTTTAAGTATGTACGGACCGATTGTTTTGAAAATTTGTAGTTTTACGTTTTTTGAGGAGGCAAATACGAATATGTAAACAGTATTGGGGTTACGTCTAGAGGGCGCTAGTTATACTTTCCTGTTAATGTAAAAATATGTCTAACTCTTTATATTGTACAATTTTGAATTTTTTAAAGAGAAAATAATTTTTCCAAAGTAGTAGGCATGGACATAATAAATTGACAGCTGTTACTACAATACCATATTGTTGTCTACTCAATTTGATTAAGAAGTAGTTTTTTCCTTGTCGTTTTTTTTTTAGAGAGGAGAATATCTTAATAAAAAGCTAAGAAAGTGCATTGAAGTTGCTGGTAGTTAATAGTTTGTTAAGGTATGCATAATAAAATCTTTAATTGCTGTAATGTTTGTCTTAATTCTTAATTCAGGCTTGCTATCTTAATGCTGCTAATTTTCTAATTTAATTCCCGCCGAATCTCAAAAACTTAGAACGTCTGTATCTCGAAAACGGTTTAGTTTATCGATTTGTAACTGGTACACCTTTTTTATTTAGAATTGAACGTAGTTCAATAATTTGTAGTTCAAAAATTCAAAATTGTAAAATACAAAAAGTTAGACAGATTTTTACATTGATAGGACAGTATAACTACATATTCGTATTTGCCTCCTCAAAAAACGTAAAACTACAAATTTTCGAAACAATCGGTCCATACATACTTAAAATATAGATAGAAAAGGAAAATATTTTTTCATCTTTAACACCCTGTATAACGAAAAGGAGCAATAATTGATTAAGGCATATTTGGCTCAATCAGTATATTTTGATGTTAACAATATGCCATTAAGCTGTGTACCATTATTAATGACTCACCCTGTATTTTTTCCTTTTCCGTGCGGCAGAAATGTCCGACAAAAAAATTTAATTAATTAATTCCTAAAAATCTGCAACAAAACCGCTGTGGTTTAAAAATTCCAAGACAAAATTCCCCAAAGCCTCCTAAGCCCGATCCTCTCCACTAATTATAGGATTATTATCCCTCGGCGAGCCCCCCCCTCCCAGTCTAAGGACAATTTCACAGTAATCCGCGCCACTTCCCACTCCCCAAATTGCAGATTCCGGGCGACAAACAAACACGGTGAGTAATACTCCCCGCGACAAAAGGGAAACACTAGAACCTTAATTAAGTCTTTCCTTAATTAGTCATTAGGGGCGTAAATCCGTTTAAAAAAGTGAACACTTTCTTCCGCGGGGTCGTTGTCAGTTCGCGATAAGGTTGGGAAGTAATTTGGAATCTACACTTAATTGGTTAATCATTAATTATTCAGACACGTCGAAGGAGACGGGAATAAACCCGACGACAATGGGAACTTAGTTAAGAGGCTCGGATCCGAAATTGAATTAACTGCGTCGAATCTGAAAGAAACCATCGTTTTTTACATATTCGTATTGGGGCACGTCTCTAAGATCTAGTGTGATCTGCATTTGACACTGACCGCTGTTGAAATTCGAAACAATAAATTTATTATTTAGAAATATTTATATTGTTATTAAAACAAAAGCCGGGACGAGCAGTCATTTATTTATTAGTTCTCGGAACGGATGTGCCAAAAAGTAAGATATTTCAGTCGACACAAATTATCGAAGGGTTAATGAGTTTCAAGTAGTAGGTGGCCAAGTCCGTCCTTCAGAGAAATTTACCAATATTTTTAACAAGTTCGCTTAGAGTCAGGTCCATATAGAAGAATTCCAAAGAAGAATTAAACTAAATTGTAAAATAGATACCTAATGACTGAAAAAGAAAAGTATATTAATAAGCTGGTTTTTTGACGGATTTTTCCAAGCTATAAGAGTAGATTAAGTGAGATCGACAAATCCGTCCCGTAATTGCTACGCGGAGTCACGAGAGGAAGGCTAGGGTTGCTTGTAAATAGGTTTAGTTTCAGAATTCTTATATAAATGTAAGTCAAGTCAACCTAGTTTTAGATTAGAAGCTCGGGCTAGTTAATTAAATTTAACAATAGTTAAAGTTTTTCCAAATTTTGTATGAAGCGCGCATTCCCTAAATCTCTATACACTGTCGCGCTATAATAGATTAGTTAATAATGTTGTTCGAAACGTCGTGTTGTTATTTTGTTTGTTTGTTTATTGTTATGAAAACCATTCCTGGAAGTTTTGGTGTTTCCTTTCGTTTCTCCAACTTCTGTGTCACCCTGTATAGCCAGCCACTGGATTACATTCCACGTAAGCGATGAATGGTAAGTGCTTGGAAGTAATTCTCTGAACATACAACATTTCTAAGTTCCCACGTATTACTTAAAGTATAATGATAATAAACTCTCTTTCGAGAATTAAACAGATAATTAATTATAGGTAGATAATTAAAGAAATAACCCCTCAGGTTACATTATCAGTTTTCGTATTTTTACTTCGCTTTATAAATACTAAGCCAATTCATTCTGTGTCTGAACGTACCTGCCCTACTATTAAGGTCTCCTGTCTTTGTCACTCCTACAGCGGACTCTTTTCTTGATCTTTTGGCCAAGCTGTACTTGCCCCAACTAGCATTAAATCACATCAACAATATCTAGGAAATAGCCTAAAATGAAACGTAGAAATGATCTAAATGTTGTTAATTCATTTCAAATCAGTATTAACATACTATTTTTTATTTTAATGTTAGAATAGTCAGACAATTTAAATACAGCAAATATTTGGCAAATTAAAAAATATTCAAGTAAACAATTTGTTTGTTCAAAAAAGTTTGAACTAGGCAATATATTATATACCAAAATAAGTGTTTTTACAAGTTTTTTAAAATAAAACTTCTTTTTCTATACCATATTTATTTAACTATTAACCGAGGATATTATAAAGGCTTACAATGATGAAAATATTTCCTGAAGGGAACTTTATTGTTCATAATGTTGAAATAAAATGTCCATCAACACAACTTCTTGTATATTTTGGCTACCTTTTTATTGCAAATTATAAAATCGACAAGCCTGTTTGACAAAAACAAGATGTTGTGATTAATAACGATTAATATTTTATAAATAAATACAAAGTATGAAAAATAATATTTTGTACATTTACATATGTGACAAATTTAATATGTATGTTTTATATCCACAGAAACGATAAATTCAAAATAATGTAAACATTATTTTTTTATATTTTTCATATTTTGATAATTCAAAATTCAAAATTCAAATATGGTTTTTTCTTATAGGACATCGTACAATGTATAAGAAAAGTCAAAGTGTGAGAAAGTACAATAACTCCATTGTTGCTCATAATGCAGAAAAAAAGTTTATATAAAAGCTATACAGAATGAAGAAACCTAAACTACAAAATTAATTTGAAACGAATGAGTAAAAACGGGACACGCCAAATATTGCATTTTTTAAAAGGAACACCCTGTATATTTTTAAACATATGGATTTTTGAGGAAATTCTGTATAAGGCGATATTACATTTTAGTGTAAATAATTCTTCTAATTTTGGGAAAACCGTGACCTCAAAGAAGTTGTATTAACTTTCAACTACTACTAACACTTGAAGCTAAAATATTGGACAGAGTTATAGGGAAATGTTAGACAAAGGCTCCTATATTAGTTAATATCGATATTTTATACAGGTCATTTTTTATAATACGATCATTTTTAGAAAGTTCACATTTGATTTTATAAAATTTTTCAAATGGAACACCCTGTATTTTATTGTTCCATTTTATTCACATATCCGTCTACTTCAACTTTTATTAAGCATGTTCTACACCTAACATTGTTAGTTTTTAAATTAGCCACATTTCTGAAAAAACTAGAATACGAATTAGTAACTATTAACTAAAAAATTAACTCATAATGGAATAATAAATTAAAAGTGGCATATTGTGACAGTTTTTTTCCAAAGCCGCCTTGTGCGACCAAAAGTAATAATAATAAATTTTTTTCAACATCATCAACTTCTTCGTCGTGTGGTAACATTTTTGCAGTTTGCGTCGGTTGGTCAACTCATTAAAAATATTCCAGGGTATTGATTTTCGTTATTCATTAGAATTATTTTGTTTTAATGTTAATCAAATTAAAATGTTTTTTTAGCACTTTTATATAATAATAAACATAAATGATCAATTATAAAGGGTGTTCCAGAATAACGTCTACAATGGAACACCACAGATTCGTGGACTCAAAATAGACAGATTTAGGCTAATTCACCTATATCCGAAATCGCTTAGTTTGGTCGCTAGATGGCTTCAAAGTTGGTGAACATTTTTTGAATTTTATAAATAACTCGAATACCTCGAATTAATCGATTCTGATTATTTTTGGGGTGTGGACTTTTGCTTTCAATGCTACATATTTTGGTGTTATGCAGAGTGTTTTTTAAACCTAGAACTCCTACAGAATTGATGAATGGTGATAATATCCGTTCATAACTTTTTTCTCTTTCCGGCAATAATGACAATTATTTTTTATCTGATAGGTAATACCATTTAGAAGTTTTTGCCTCTTATAGAATTTTGATTAAATGAACAGTTTGGGTACAAAAAAATATTTTTTAAATGCCCACATTATTGTGCCACCCATATTACTTAACAAAGTTCCAGTAGGCACTGATTTTGTAGGTTGACTGTAACTTCAGTCTCATTTTTGTCATTGTGCCTGACAATTCTTAATGAGTGTTTACGACGATAAGATATACCACCTGTTACTTCATTTTTCGATATGGATACACACACACGACGTATTAGAGTTATTTACAATGTGCCTAATTTTATTCAATTAGAAAAAATAATCTAATACATTGATAGCATTATTATTGTTCCTCTATCCAATAGATTGAATGAGGAATTTTATTTCAAATTTGTGCAAAACACTTTACCCGAGTTATTGAAAGGTGTGCCGTTGTTACTCGGAGCTAACATGTGGTTTATGCATGATGGAGCTCCACCACATTTCACTGTAAACGTCCGGCAGTAGCTGAACCAAAGATTCCCTCGTCGATGGATCGGTAGAAGGGATAATGCTCTTGTTAACTCGCCTGTACGTTCACCAGACTTAACACCTTGTGACTATTATCTTTGGCCACTCTGAAAACAACAGTGTATGCTTCCACATCTAACACTGAAAAAGAGTTGTGGAGGCATATCCTAATTGCCATAAATGTTTTAAAAAATTGCCCTCAAGAACTGCAAAGGGTGTCCTTTAACTTTCTTCACTCAATTAACCTTTGTTGTAGAAAGAACGGTTGTCATTTTGAACAGTTTTTATAGTTGTACTAAATTTAATAATATCAACTTTGTTACTTTTATCTCCAGCGTTTTAAATTTATATCGAATAAAGATTAAAATTGTGTAACTTTTAGCCACTTTTTTCGGTATGAAGTTTAACACGACTGCATCATGCAGAAGACATGTATGTACATCAGATGTGTAAATTTTACATTTGCGTTTTTTTTTATTACAACTGTTACAAAGCCAACACTTTTTCAAGAAAAACGTACACGAATGAGGTTTTTTTGCCCAATATTATTCATACGGTTAATGGTGCAAAGTCGCAGTTTCCGNCTTGATTTTATAAAGTTTTTCAAATGGAACACCCTGTATTTTATTGTTCCATTTTATTCACATATCCGTCTACTTCAACTTTTATTAAGCATGTTCTACACCTAACATTGTTAGTTTTTAAATTAACCACATTTCTGAAAAAACTAGAATACGAATTAATAAATATTAACTAAAAAATTAACTCATAATGGAATGATAAATTACAAGAGACATAGTGTGACAGTTTTTTTTTAAAGCCGCCTCGTGCGACCAAAAGTAATAATAATTAATTTTTTTCAACATCATCAACTTCTTCGTAGTGTGGTAACATTTTTGCAGTTTGCGTCGGTCGGTCAACTCATTAAAAATATTCCAGGATATTGATTTTTATTATTCATTAGAATTATTTTGTTTTAATGTTTATTACTAAAGTGTTTTATATAATTTTATATAACTTTTATATAATAATAAACATAAATGATCAATTATACAGGGTATACAGGTATACCTATTAATCGATTTTGATTATTTTTGGGGTGTGGACTTTGCTTTCAATCTACACATTTTGGTGTTACACAGAGTGTTTTTTTAAACATACAACCCCTACAAAACTGATGTGTAGTGATCCGTTCATAACTTTTTCCTCTTTCAGACAATAATGACAACTATTTTTTATCTGATAGGTGATACTATTTGGAAGTTCTTGAGTCTCTTGTCGAATTTTGATTTATCGTGCCACCCATATTACAATACTTAACAAAGTGCCAGTAGGCACTGATTTTGTAGGTTGACTGTAACTTCAGTCTCATTTTTACGTCACTGTGCCTGACAATTCTTAATGAGTGTTTACGACGATAAGATATACCACCTGTTAAGTACTTCATTTTCCGATATTTTCCACGATAATTATTGCAGTGTCTCGTTTGATAACTATAGAAATGGACATTTTAATCTAATTGATATACGGTGTCAAAAGTTTTTTTATACGTATTGAATTATACAACGCAAATTGGTCAAAGTAGGTTATTTGACATAAATTCGTGGTGAAAAGGTGAAATAAAAGATTCACAGAATTGTACATGTTGCTGTAGTTAAAAATTACATAACATAGCTAAAAATTTTCACTTCTATTCCGCAAAATTAATTTCGAATAACGATTAAAATTGTTTCACTTTTAACCGCTTTTCAGTATGAAGCTTAACACAATGACTGCAGAAGACATGTCCTATAAGACGTGTAAACCATTTTTTAACTAAAACTTTTACAAAGCCAACACTTTTTCAAGACAAACGTACACGAATGAGGTTTTTTTGCCCAATATTATTCATACGGTTAATGGTGCAAAGTCGCAGTTTCCGCAATGTATCATAAAAACGGATATGACGTAGTGGCAACAGTCCAAATTGAGGACTAAATTACGCTCTAAATGGAAATAGCGCCGAACAAAAACTAAATATATTCGTCACTAAATAAAGTTAAAATTCAGCCGAGCCGGAACCGATTTAATATTAAAATAGGTGAAGAACCCAGGGGATTCCGCTTAATGTCCCTAAAACAGTACACAGCGTTCTAACTTTAAACATAAAACAGATCTGTAGTGTTCCAGGATGTAGCCGGAAAAGTGAAAATTTAACTGCCGAGTTGTAGCTCGAAAGTTGTACAGGAACTGGACTCTGATGACAATATCGAAATGAATTAAACAAGAGCCATATAGTTTTATGTTGGTAACATGTACACATCAGTCATCTATAATTGTCTACGAGGAAATTGTTACAGTGAAGAATTGGGTAAATTTCACATTGAATGGAGGTTGCGCGGTGTTAGTTATTGACGGACACTCGTGCAACAAAGTACCTTAAGGAACAATATTTGGGTGTCTTATAATTGCGTACAGTCTATCTGGTTTGTGCTCCATACCTTGGTGTATCGTCTAGCAACGTTATAAGTGTTAATAATAGTTATTTATTGCTGAAAATGTTTAAATGCGAGTACGTAGTTCGAGCGTTTCATATTCTAAAATTGATGAAAGACAATTAAAACACTAGCGCAGTACAACGTTTTATTAATAATCACATTAGTCATATTTGTGGAGTCAGAATTATTGGAATTTAATAAAAAAATATTCGCACAACTTGATATTTCTTACTAGTACTCAAGGAAACAAGGTAGATTTTGTGATACCTTTTGGTTACTATGCTCCGTTGTTTATTATCAATTATTTAATAACAGTTCTATCTGAATTTGGCAAAAATGCAAGAAAGTAATTGTGATCCTGTGGCTGTTTTTGAAGAAGCTCAACGAATGGAGGGAAAAACGGAGAGTAATGACAATACATACATGAAGAAATTATGCTATTAGTCCAGGAAAATTAGTATTTCACCTCGGAATTGGATAAAGAAGGTTCGATTTTGATGAAACAAAGTACGTTCTCTTCGTAATTGCATGTAGGTCAAAGTCTACAACGTCTCATGCGGTGCTAATTTGTTTATTTATTAATAATCAATTATTATTAACAAATTAGCGTATTTCGGATATTACGTGGGTTGGAAAAGGCCAATTTTGATGCGGTAGAGCCCATTCTTCTTCTGATTAGTTGTACCTTAACTTTGGGAGACTCCCACCGATCTTCATTTGTTTATTGATTTTTATTCGATCATTAAGAGCAAATTAGGCAATCGGACTGGGAGAGGGGGATTTTCACGGGGTAATCGACGCTCTTCTCGTACTTGGATTACAAGGTGATCCAGAAACACTAAGGGCCACTAAGGGCAGACTGATTTTCATTTGTTCATTGATCTTCAATGAATTAGCATAGGTATACAAATTCGGGCTGTTATCTGTGAGCTGGACGAGAAAAGTCTGATTTTTATGGAATAAGTCACTTTGATCATCATCCGGGATATTCCAAAACCGTTAGGTCCGAATGATCTTCATTTGTTTCTTATTACTAATTATTCCTTATAAAAAAATTACACGTGCAATCTGTAACTAAGACTTAGAATGGATAATTTTTAATCAAAGGGAAGTGGATAACATTTATTCATAATGATTCATGTTCTATATGGTCTTCAGCTTTTTGAGAATTCACTTCCTGCATTAGGGTCTTGAACTTTCTATATAAAACCACGTTCATCCCGTCCAAACGGCTAGTCCTACCCCCGACCGCAGATATCACGTCTAATTTGTTTATAACAATCAAATAAAAACCGATAAACAAATGAAGATCGGTGGGGGTCCTTACAGTTAAAGTACAACTAATAAGAAGAAGAATGAGCTTTACCGCATCAAGATTGGCCGTTTCCACCCCACGTAATATCCGAAATGCGATTATTTGTTAATAATAATTGATTATCTATAAATAAGAAATTAGCGCCGCATGAGACGTTGTAGACTTTGATGTACATACAATTACGAAGAGAACGCACTTTGTCCCATCAAAATCTAACCTTCTTTATGCAATTCCGAGGTTCGGCCCTATTTTCGTCTAATTTTCCTGGGCTATATCGTATTTTTTAAATTTGAAGAAAAAGTATGCAATTTCATCTATGTGGTCGAAGTATTCGATGTTGAAGGCTATACTATAAAGGTCTACAAAAATATAGATATTGGAAAATATAACAAGCTTACTGTCTATTTAAAGAGTGAATCAAGAGGATACAAGGCAAAAAAGCTGCAGTATTGGAAAGATCACATATTGAAGAATTTTTGACTGGGGCTTCCGTTAAAGAATATTTAATGATGAAGGTAATATCTCTTTACCTTTTACATGTTGTTAGGTATATAGTGGACTTTGAATTATTTTAGGTTGCACTAATTAATAATGGGGGTTTCTGGTGCCTGTCGATGCTGCGAATTGACAAATTAGTGAGGTACAGGACGTTAGCAGTTACCTACTTGTTTCAACCTGATACCAAGACGGGCATTTCAAGAAAATTTACAATTATAGAAGGAGGATTTTGCTTGAATGCTGTTGCAATATGCAGAAAATATATTTCTCTGCGCCCAATTCGCCTAACATAAGACATATTCTTTTGAAGATATATCAATCAAAAATGTACTTCTCAGTCTGTTGGAATCAACAGATTGTCGAAGGTACCCTCAATAGTTGCTTCATTCCTGAATATCGCAAATCCAGAAGCATATACTGGCCATTGTATGAAGCGCACTTCAACAACTTTATTGACCAATAAAGATGCTGATCTTACAACCATCAAACGGCATTGTGAATGGAAGAGCTCCTCTGTAGCAGAAAGTTATGTTGAGGAGTCCATATCTAACAAAATTGATATTACAAGAAAAATCCAAGGACAATATAGCTGTTCCTTACAAGAAGAGACATCCGTAACTTGTGCAAATTCTTCACAAACTTCGACAGATGTTATGCGTTCCGAAAATGATGGCAACAATGCTACAAGTGTTGTTATTAACGGAAATGAAGATAAATGTGATAAAACAAAAAACAAAATGTCTATTACTATAAAAGTAAATGTTAATTGTAAGTTAATAAATTAAATTTGATTTATGGACAGGTTTATTCCACTAGTGAATAAAGTGTCACTTTAGACGGTTCATATCTGTGGATAAAAGTCCGATTATAAGGTGATTGTGGATAATAGTTATTTTTGTATCTAGTTCGCAAAATGCTACTTTGGTGATCGAGAATTGAATTTTTTAACGAGGCGAAGCCGAGTTAAAAAATTATTCGAGACCACCAAAGTAGTTCGCGCACGAGATGCAAACAATATTTTTTCTACAAACGTCAAAATCTATCTCTTAAAAATATTATAAATAAGTAAAATGCCTAATTTATTATAGAAAATAGTGTTGAGCTGGCTTAAAATGTCTTTCCTAATCAAATTTTCACTGTTACTATGGAAACAAAGTGGCTGTTGTTGACAACAATAATAATTATTTTAAAGTGACGTTTGTGCTCGCGTCTTCAATTTTTAAGTGCCAGATATTATTTAAAATAATGGAAATTGCTAGTGACGATGAACTAAGTAGTACCCCACCTAATTTGGCAGATGCGGCCAATTTGGTAACTTCAAATCTTTTACCGGAAAAATCGAAGCGCCAATATGAAAATGCATATCGGCAATTTAAGGAGTGGTGTGAAACAAATAAAGCAA